>NW_006916621.1:0-175344 GCF_000464535.1 Endocarpon pusillum Z07020
TAGCGCGAAACGTGCATACCAAAAATACAATGTGGCTGAGGCCAAACACGTAACAAATTCTGTAACAAAACACTGGTGCGGTTCGTCAAGATGGGGCCAAACTGTATTTTTAAGTTCAACAATTCTTTATTGCTGCAGATATTACGCGGGATACTCGACGTAATGAGGATAGGGTGCTATAGAAGCAGGAGAGTCACGAAATAACTGCAGATGGGCTATTGTATGACTGTGTGGTATAGAAGAGTTGGTTGTCCTCCCTGGAAGCTATGGAGAAGCAGAAGGATATACGCGCTGTGCATGTGGCGTGCCAAGCCATTCTGCCCTAGCGCCAAATGCGGCATAGCGTTAATTAGGAATGCCCTAGTGCCAAATGCGGCATAGCGTTAATCTAGAAGCTGGCTGTGCGCGCCAAACAATGCATGCCCTGCCCTAACTCCTCTTTCGGCTATTGGCAGGGTTGCGCCGTAACAGCAGAGTTGCTACGAAGTTGGTACGGAGTTGGTGCGGAGTTCAAAATTTTGATGTGTCGTTAACCCCATAATAGTCCGCCGTAGCAACCTCTTTTAACTCGCTCCCTTTCCTTTTCCTTACCGCCTCTGCGGTCTTACCTCCCATACGGTCTTAAGATCCCTACGGTCTTGCCGCCCCTGCGGTCTTGTCGCCCTTGCGGTCTTGCTGCCCCTACGGTCTTGCTGCCCCTACGGTCTTGTTGCCCCTACGGTCTTGTTGCCCCTACGGTCTTGTTGCCCCTACGGTCTTGTTGCCCCTACGGTCTTGTTGCCCCTACGGTCTTGTTGCCCCTACGGTCTTGTTGCCCCTACGGTCTTGTTGCCCCTACGGTCTTGTTGCCCCTACGGTCTTGTTGCCCCTACGGTCTTGTTGCCCCTACGGTCTTGTTGCCCCTACGGTCTTGTTGCCCCTACGGTCTTGTTGCCCCTACGGTCTTGTTGCCCCTACGGTCTTGTTGCCCCTACGGTCTTGTTGCCCCTACGGTCTTGTTGCCCCTACGGTCTTGTTGCCCCTACGGTCTTGTTGCCCCTACGGTCTTGTTGCCCCTACGGTCTTGTTGCCCCTACGGTCTTGTTGCCCCTACGGTCTTGTTGCCCCTACGGTCTTGTTGCCCCTACGGTCTTGTTGCCCCTACGGTCTTGTTGCCCCTACGGTCTTGTTGCCCCTACGGTCTTGGTTTTGTCGCCCTTACGGTCTTGTCGCCCTTACGGTCTTACCTCCCATACGGTCTTGCCGCCCCTACGGTCTTGTCGCCCCTGCGGTCTTGCCACCCCTACGGTCTTATCGCCCCTACGGTTTTGTCGCCCCTGCGGTCTTGTCGCCCCTGCGGTCTTGCTTGCGCCCCTGCGGTCTTGCCACCCTCCCTACGACGTTTCTCGCATCTGAAACAAGTCATTCCAAAAAACAAACTGGTTAGTCCATCCATACATACAGAGCTCGAACCACGCAATGATACGGTCACATTCGAAAATGAGTCCAATATACCGAAGACTGACTTCACCAATGGTGTAAATACAGTACATGGCATCGTATATTGTGTATTTAACTCGTCTACCAAGTACCTTAATACTATCCATAATATGAAATAATCACCAAGGACGATACTATGTATATGGAGTACGACCTATCCGTTTTTAAAAAATATTGATTGTAGATGATAGGTATTAGTACCAGGCCTGAACAGGGAGACGGTCATTGCCTCGACCTACTCTGAGATCTGCGACATCCTCTGCGGCTAGACCATGAACAAAAAAACATCAATAGCACCACGAAGTTGTATTAATACACCTAGATGAACATGAGCATGATCGACAATATGAACGAGAACAACAACGGGTTCACGCTTGTTACCGTACACAACTGCACGATCGAGGTCCCGCCCTGGTACACAGTCTCGCACATAGTCTACGGCAAGGTCGCGGGGCGAGACGGGAGGATGTACATCCGCATGAACTTACCACGGAACGACATCATGGTCAAGATCGTGAGTAGCAGCGCGAGCGAGTGCTTAGTCTTGGTGTTGGACGCGAACAAGACTCAGAGCACGGGTGAGAACGCCACCACGCTCGTAATCAACGACAATGGCAACAACAAGGTTGTGGACGACCCTATGAAGATGGTTGAGATCAAGGGTGGGACCACAATCACGTGTGAGTCCCTGCTCGCGGTAAAGGTGCTGGACGCGAGCGACGTCGTGATTGAACTCGCGAACACGACCGAGGACGAAGTCGGATTGTGCACGTGCTTGCTGCAGACTATAGAATCGGTTCTGGAATGAGGGCGTGTCGATCGTATACTGGGCAACGACGTTGCAGATGTGCACATAGCAGTCATGGAACGCCCAGACATAAAGTTACTGTCCTATGATATCATAAACCGAATAGTGGGATTTGTGAACGTGGGATATATCATGGCAACACTTCTGGCCTTGGCTCCACATCTATCAGCCGATGAGAAGAATAAAATCAGAGAGTATAGGTTGAGTCCGATAGTCCATCTCAAGACACTTACCAATAGGCCTCTATGCCTTCTGAGATGCAGCAGAACAGTGCTATCAGGCTCGAGGTCCCTTGACTGTTTTGTCCCAGGTTTTTGTACTGGTGATTCTGACTGGGACTTCTACTGTGATGATGATGTCACAATCCTATGCAGATTCATACAGTGGATCCCCTGCGCGGTCTTGCCGCCCGACGGAGAATTCTCAATTTAATGTGTAAACGAGTACGCGATTTTCAACATCTTCCTGCTTTGGAGTTGGAAGCACGATAACTTTGATTGTTCTACAAGTGGTCTATGTAATTCAAAAAGTGATCAAGATAACTTTGATTGTTCTACAAGTGGTCTATGTAATTCAAAAAGTGATCAAGATCGTCCCCTGTGAATGGAAGATTGTTGTAATCACCACCTTTCCCCTTGAGGCCTGCGAAAACCACTTTGTATTTCTGAGCTTCTTGCCACGCATTCTTCATGGACACATATTTAATTTTTTCGGGTGTCTTAATAACGGCAAACCAGAAGTGTTTATTCGTTAGATCTTTTACCTTGCTGTAAAATGAAAATTCTGATTCCGAGTCATATACAATATATTCTTGTTGTCTCCAGCAATAAAGGATAATATGATCTTGAGATGTTGAATTTATGGCTTTGAGATGGTCTTGAATTATGTTGGAGGCTTTGCTTGATGTAGGGATTTCACATGCATTCCTTGTTGCATGTATTGAATTAAAGCCCGAGGCCATGAATACAGAGTCTCTCCGATCTTGGTTCTCTGATCTGGGCCGTACGATGACGGATGAGGGTCCGGCAGCGGAAGGAGATGCAATATGTGAACTCGGTTTTGCGGGTGAAGCGGGTGCGTCTTCGGGCGGTTCACTGCTCTCCGGGAATATATCATCATCTTCATTATCGCCGAAGAAGGCCATAAAGATATCTCTGGTAAATGCGAAAGAAGTCAAATGCTCTCTTCTTTGCATCTTGATCTGACCGTATATGTTTCCTAGAAACAAGAAGGGCTGATCGCTGCGGTGATTCTGTTCAAACGGCCTCCCACAAAACAAGAAGGGCTGATCGCTGCGGTGATTCTGTTCAAACGGCCTCCCACAACGATGTGACTTTGGCTGGCCTTTCTCGTCTGTCGTGTATGCTGGGGTGGTTTCAATACGAATCACTGAGGATCTTCTCCGAATCTCTTCACAGATATGCTCGACTAGCCCGGCTCGATCCTCTTCACTGAAATCGTATATGTCAGTTGGCCGAATTTGCGAGAGAAAAGTTCTCGCCATGCTCCGATCCGGATCCTCGTCGCGCAGCGCATGAATCTGCTCGCTATTATACCCGAGCCGATGTGCTAGATCCGCTAATTGAAATCGTATGCAAGATGATCGTTTTCCCTCCTGAGTAGGTTTTGGTTTTCTCAGGTCCTTACGTGGGATAGTATCCGTCAAGTCTGGGAAGTGACGCATAGCGAAAAGCCACAGCTGTCTATAGGCAAGCCATCCGCCAATCCGGGGACTGTCCACATGCAATGAAGCATAGACTTGTTCTGACTTCTGAATAGGTATACTAGGTGACTGTCTCACAGAGAAATGACGCGAGAAAGTGTCTCTAAGCGAGCTAGTACTCCGCGGCTGTATAGGAGGGAGGAGGAATTTCAACGCTTTTGCGCAAGGCTCCAAATACTTTGTGTCCTCAAAAAAGGTAAACAGCGACGGAATTCGCTCTGGAGTTTCCAGGATGCGGTTGAGAATCTGACCTCGCGTGATTTCTCGGCTGATTTGAGGGAAGATTACTCTATCATGCATTGCTCTTCGCACGGCTGCACTATCTTGTGTGGAAAACTTGGGCGCAAGCGTTTCCAGAAAGGCTACGGTGGCAGGGTCGACAAAAGCAAGGTGCTCGTTTGACAGGATTTGGCGCCAAATTCGTCCTACGTGGTGCAGGTAATGGACCATTTCCTGGTGGATGTGAGCGTGACAATGGTTCGATGGAAGCATATTGCACATTACCTCAGGACACCTGAGAGTCAGAATCCGGTGAAACGTGCCTATTTCTACTGCTGCCCACAGTCCTATCACAGGAAGCAGCGAGTCGAAAGCTTCGGTCAGGTGTGGATATCGTTCATGCAATTGTCGCACGTCTTTGCGCTTGCTAGCTGAGAGCCTCGCTTGCCACTTACCGGCCTCGTTGATATTGCGGTTGAGTTGATGATGTCGTAAAGAGCGGTAAATGTCGCCGTCGCAGAATTGACGAGAATTAGAATATTCTTCTTGGATTGCAGAGAAGATTTCTCGTGGAATATCTTCTAAAATGATTATCCACAAAACGAAACTCATTACACTGACTTACCGTCGTCGTACAAATCTACTATCCACCATTGCTCATTTGGATATAAGAAAATCTGTGCGGCCTTCAGCCTGTGACGGCCATGCAAAACCTTGAGACCTTCAGGTTCTATCGATGGAGGGTCAGCGCTGTCCAGTAACATGTGGTGCTCTATGCCAGCATCTTGTAGAGCAAGCTGTAGCGATTCGTCCCTGATTGTGGCGGGTATGTGATGATCAGGATTGAGTCGCTGACAACCTTCCAACTCGAAAATTTTCTTGAGGCGGGTGACATTTTTCGTGTCAATAGTGAAAGATGACGGTGCGTCCGACTGTAAAAGACGTATGGGGACCTTCGCGGATCCTTTGAAATGAGCCCGCTTCCGCTCAAATAACCATTGCTCGTTTTCTGGCGACGACATGGTGCGGGATGGGTAGCAAGCAGATGGAGGAGACTCTATCCTAACGTGACACAGTAGTGACTTAAAACTGGAGGCAACCTCATCTTTTATTTTCTGCGGCTTCTATTAATAGCTGACACCTGCTTCCTGAACCTTATAACAGTACAACTCTCCCTATAGAGCCTATTCATCTCATTACAACTATGTCGTGCTGCAACCACGTAACTCTTGTCGAAGTTGAAGGCGAGAAAGATATCTACGATACTGGCCGTTTTGGAAGAGCAATCAACGAGTTGCCCAGACCGGATGAGCAGTACCCGAGTCTAGTCCACTTCGTCGGCAAAAAGAGCAAAAACCTAGCTTTGAAATATCTTTTCCCTCAAAACAACATCCGACGAGGTGCTTCAACGAATGGCTCTACAAACCTCCGCCTCGATACAACCACGATCGGTTCCGATCGACCTTTACTATTCTGCGACAGTGACCCGTTCGCAGCAGCCTCTACACATGGAGGTTGGAATCTCTGTCATAGTGTTGTTGCTTATCCGTTGTCATGGGCTCCCACAACCGAGTATACCACTGGAGAGGTTGTAGAGGCCCGATTACTTTTTCTCTTTAGTGATGTTATTTGCGTGTTCGTGGACGACTTCTCCGGCCTGGATCAGGTGGCAGAACGGATTGTCCGTTGGGTTCGCATAGGCAGTGCATCCAGCCACCCCGAAGCGCTTCGTCCTCGACTCATTCTCGTTGTGTCCGAAAAAACGCTCGATAAATCATTCAGCGATCTCCGCCTAGAGGAATTCCGACATGAACTTTATGAGCGATGTGAAGATGGTTTGGCTAAGGTCTTCTCTGGAGTACAGGTCATGCAGTTAGGAGGTGACCACCTATCACCTCTTGCACGTCACTGTAGGCTGAAAGATATGATGCGAGCGAACGTTTCAGAGATGTCCAATCTACGTCAGAAACATATGGCTGCATTCTCAGCATCGCACCTGAAGGAATTTTTTGTAGCATCGGTGCAGCATCTTGCCGCAACTGTTGATACGACTCTTGACTTCATAACTACTAGCCGCGTTGGAAATGAGATAAGTGGAGACCTGTCCTACCACCTTTACACATTTCTAGTCCTCGGCACTACCTACAAGATCCCCTACGACCAACTTGCTTCCTACATCAGCTCTGCGTTGCTTATGGACGCTTTTCCACCTGGAATGCATTGTAAGTCCAGGTCTACTCGCCTTGGGTTTGGACAAGTGCTAATTGACGGCTTAGTCTTTGACATTGATCAGCTATTTCATCAGCTTTATCGAAACCACTGCTTTGATGCGTTTCTGAAGGTAGGTAGATCTGATTCGTTTGCGAAATATCAGTGTGATCAGGTTCAAAGACATATTGCTGTTCTTGCGGAAGAGCTTCAAAAGGGATCCATTCGATCGTCCCATCTTCATATCGCAAATATCAGTAACAAACACAGACATTTTTCTAGTCTGAAATCCAATGTTTCCTGCCTCTATTGCCTCCGTCGAAAACCAGAGCACGTGTTATCCTGTGATCATTCAGTGTGCGAAAAATGCGTTCGGATTTTTGGCATTGGTGTAAGCGGCTCAGAACAGCGATTCATGCTCACTGGTTGTATCTTATGTCAAAATCTTGGTTCTCTTTCTGTCAGCCTAAAACCACCAACGGCCGGCGTTCGGATTATGAGCATCGATGGCGGCGGAACACGCGGAGTGCTCCCTCTCCAACATATGCTACTGCTTCAAGAGGCGGTCGGGGACTGCCCATTGAATGATTTATTCGATCTGGCCGTTGGAACAAGCTCTGGTACGTTCACCATTTCCTTGTTTCGTGTTTTCTGACCAGGTCAGGTGGTTTCATTGTGCTCGGGTTATTTTCATTGGGCTGGGACGTGAAGAAGTGCAGTGCGACGTTTGACGCTCTTGCGAGGCAGGTTTTTGGCGAAACGTGGGAGACCCAGCGAACGATCCTGGGACGGGCCAAGGAATTGTTCTCGTGGTGGGCGGCCGATGGAAAGCATGATCCAAACTTGCTTGAGTCGACATTACAGAATCACTTCGGTCCTACCCGACGCATGTTTGGCTCACAACATGGACGATCGTCTGGCCCTAAAGTCGCAGTCACGGCAACATCAATTTCTGATGCCACACCTTTTATCTTTACTAATTATAACGGCGTGATGGATATACCATCAGACTGTGGTTAGTATAATTTTCACTACAACAGCGGCGAGTGCTAACGGAACGAAGGCTACAGAATGATTCGCCCGTGGAAAATCGACGAAGAGCCATTTTTGTGGGAGGCGTAGGTTCCCCTAGACTCCTGTCTCATGAAACCGCTAACAGCGGGCAGAGGTAGGGCTACATCAGCAGCACCTTTGTATGAAGCTCCTTGATTTCGGTGTATCATGCTGAGTATTAGTTAGACTATACCGTCCGGCAAATATCACTGCCCTTGGAGCTTTCCAGGACGGTGGACTCAAGTACAACAACCCGGTTAACCTTGCACTATGGGAGAGCCGGCGTATATGGCCAGAGAGCGCATCACCGGATATTGTCTTGTCATTCGGCACAGGGACCGAATCTTGGAGCAGATCATCTCATGCACCGCATTTCCGGCATATCCTGAATGATGGTTTTATCCCTCGAACCTGGCGATCTTTCATGTCTTCTCTTGATGGTGAAAGCACTTGGAAGAACTTGAAAAACCACTTAAGCGAAGGAGCGAAGACACACTTCTTTCGTCTTAATCCAGTGTTGCCACATGATGCCTCAATAGACGACGTGAGCGGGATGGACGCTTTGCGTCGCATTGTAAAGAAATCAGACAGGTGCATTGAGATTGCAAGAGCATTACTGATATCCAATTTTTATCTGGAACTGAGAGCCATGCCATCTTACGAAGCAGGTCAGTATCGATGCCATGGGACTATCCGATGTCGCGGGCGGAGCTACACTACTGTGCAAGCATTGAAACGCTTAGGTTTGACCAGGTTGCAATTGGTCTCTGAATTGGAATCCTTAGGATCCTGCGCCCTGCAGCGCGATATCTGCCCTCTGTGCCACTGCTATCGATGGCCAGTTACTTTTGTGGTGCGTCACCTGGACGAACCCTTCTCATTGTACTTGAGGGAAGAAGGCACATACAAAAGGCGACTGGGAGGCTTCCCCAACAATATCAGATGGTTTATCAAACAGCAAGCATTGAACGCCAAATTTGGAACTGCAGATCATGGGTCAATGGGTCAGTCAAGCTGCAACCTGTGCGCCAAGTTGTTGATGACCTTCGAGATGCGGAAACGAGGATGTGATATTCCATTGGAGACAATGTCAAAGAGACCCCGACTTACGTTGACGGTGCCTCAAGATGTTCATTTCTTCCAGAGCACATTCACGTAGTCTAAAGTATTCTTGGACTGGGCTTGCTTGTAGTATTTATGAAATCTTACCTGTGAGTATAGGACAGTACTTTCAGTCGTAGTAGCTTTTACTAAACAGCTTGAGAACACCATGAAAGTTTACGTGTAACTACTGCCATGACTAGTAGACAATGTCTTAATAAGAGTAGTCTTCCCATACCACAACACACTTTTAAGGCTTGCTAGGACACATAATCTTCGACCTTTACTGAGCGTAAAAGACTCCGCTAGTCACTTGTAACAGGCAGTAAACAAGACAATAGTAGCTCCGAGTCAGGCTCCTCCTTAACAAGCTCAATAGGGTTCATATTGTCAATGCGTAATTCACAGTCGGTATCCAAGCCTAGTATAACTCTCAAACCTCTATAAAAATCCCTGAAACCGTGACACAAGCGAGGTCGATCTCTACACAACTTTTTCCAGAAGTCCTGCGACTCAGGAGCCGAGAGTCTGATATAACTAGCAAGTGTTAGATATATTGCATCGCCGAATCAGGCACCTTACCGTTGTGCTTCCTTATCACGGCAAGGCTTTAGCATCCATAATGGCATCTCTAATGGATCTATCACTCCAAAGGTTGTGATGAAGTCGTACAAGTCATGACCACTCCGCGCCTGCTGTTTCAATACATTTAATTTCTCTTGTCGATCTTGTCGAATATTGATGTTGTTGTCTCTGAGCTGTTGGCAGATTGCATGAACATTAGGAGCGTGGTCTCCGTCCCATTCATGCAACATAATACAAGCAGCGTACGTGTCCAGATGGATTGGGAGGGATCTCGCTCTATCAGGCTTCGAATATTTGGATTCTCTCTTGCGTCTCTTATTGGTTGTTCTTCTCCACTTTTCCACCTCATCTCGATATTTTCTATGTCGTTGCGAGAGGATTATGCAGCTATACTCTTTGATCCACGTGCTCAACATCTGATCTGTCTGCGATGTTGTATTGAGAACCATAGCATGTGATACCAGAGTTTGCGCCCTGTGTACAGATCGTAAACCTGCACTCTGCCGAAGAACGCAAAGATCGGCAAAAACCTGTGGGCTTGCAAATGCGGCGACCAAGTCTGTTTGATGAGCTTCGATAAGAAAGAATGGGCATTTCGCTTGTCCAACAACGTCCACCTCATCGAATTTCCGCTTCAGAAGCGTTCTTACGTTCCTGTGTCCATGAATATTTGCTCGAGCTGGCGTCAGCAAGGTCGCGAGATATCGAAGTCGAAGATGACTGGGATCCCGTGGCAAGTGGTCTAAACTGGTTTTACCAAGAGCAATTTCTGCATCCGCAAGAAGAATAGGACCACAGTCTGATCCGTTGTTTTCCCTACACTGATTATGTTGTCAGCGAAGTCTATAATTCGTGTCTAGCAGCTCACATTGGGAACTTCTTGTAAAGTCCACGATTTTCGGCAATCAATTTTTCTGGCAATCTTGAGTATAGCTTCTTTATGGTCACGTAATCTACCATAATGAAAAATAATTGACTGTACTATATCTATTCTGACAAGAATCCAGTGATTATTATTCTCACATACAGGAATCAAAACTGTGTCTGGTTGTTGATCCCATAGGGGTTCCCATTGCGAGCTCTTTACTGATATGCTGTCGACGATTGCAACACTAGCGTCGTGTGCAGACAACGCTTCAAGGGTTAGCTTCAATGCCGTGTCATTGAGCCATGAAGCTTGGACATCACCGGGCGTGGTCGGCCGAAAACGCCGGAACATGGCCTCTGCGGCCGCTCGAGTGAGGTTAAAGTAGGGTCCGAAGTCGATACCTTCTGCGATTAATACGTCGAGCTGTTCTTCAATGCTAGTGGCACTTATGAGATGATCTACAACATTCTGAGACGCAGTTTTTACAGTAGCGTCAGAAGAGTCAGTAATAATAATGCTTTGGACTGAATTGCTCGAGGTGGTATTCGGAGAGTCTGGAATGACCACAATTAAAGGATCTGTTGGGTCAGCAACTATACAACGTGTCTCTAACGTTTCAGGTGCTGTCGCTTGAGAAGAATACTCATCTGTCGTTGACTTCGGGACCAGGCTCGACTCCTTACAATCGAGATGCTCTTTGCTTATCCGAGAAGCAATTCGCTTTCCTTTGTCAAATTTCGCGTTACGGTGCTCGAAGATGTCAGCTTTAAGGTCAGTCTGGGAGTCTGAATCCGTCTCAATCTCCTTATGCGGAACATGCATTGGTTCAATGCTCAATTTCTGTAGTTCTCCAATCCGCATTCCAGAGTGGGAAACAAACGGTCCTCTCCCACAAATAGAGTTGTTCGAACAACACTGGTACATAGGCGGCGGCAACCATCCCTCTTCACAGATGTTGATTGCCTCAGAGATGTTGGGTCCCGCATGCCAGACGTAGTGGTATACGTTATAGTCCGTAACGATAATTTCCCCAGGATATTGCAGAACAACTTCAAAAGCAATACCCCAGACTTCAAGCAGCGTTGGTGGGATGATAACATTTGAATGGCGCACAAACTGACTGCATTTAATGTTGCTATTCGTAAGACCAAACAGCTCTGCAATACGGGCCTCGAACTGGTCAGCCTGACGAGATGAAATCAATACCCATACATTTGGCGCACCCGCATGTAGTAGGTTAGCCGATTGTAGGTTGAAGTCCTCTTTGTGAAAACTAGTGTATGATCTGCGTGGACAAATATACACATATGGAGAGTGTATACCTGCGAATTGTTGTCTAGTACTCAACAATCGAGGCGTTGTCGTCAGCGCTGTAGATTGAAGTCCAATTGCGTTTCGCTGTGCCGGTGTGTGCGCCTCTGTTATTAGATAGTGAAATACTTTGTCGAGGTCATGATTTAGGTATTTCTCTAACGCATTAGCAGGATTTTGCTTGATATCGTCATCTGTTCGAGGCGCAGAAAGTTGTGGGATTGTGAAAGCTTCTGTAGTCTCACATAAATTCTTGACAGTTATATCTACTGTGAAATAGTGATTTGGTATTTCTTCATGGCGCCGGAGCCGCTGTTCTTGATGGTCTCCAAAGGCGATGGCTCGGTGTTGAACAGTACGTATGCCAGTTTTCCGGGTCGTTGCTGGGAACTTCTTGAACCCAGTGGCAGAAAATTTGATGCTTTCCAGTGCAATTCCGTTGTTATGGTCAAACATTGTTTCTTGTGGCTCGTTGGGAGAGCAAAGTCAGTAAAGGGAGATGGGGTAACTTACATCCGCAGGCTTCACAGCGCTTAACAAAGATGGCTCGAAAAAGTCCGCCAATTAGATGCAGATTAGTGACCAATGTTTGAGGTGGCACCTTAAACATTGGTTACTGCTCTACGTCTAATTGGTCATCCATGGTTGGTGAGACTCGTTCGTGTACTATTTACGGAAGGAACTAGTACCATCAGACTTCTCGTTGAGTGCTGCCCTAACGTGAATAACGTCCTCTAGTCAGTCTGTGCTTAGGCCGTGCAGGGACGTCAGCAGACTGCCCTGACAGTAAGTGAGGAATCCGGAAGGTGCCATCTCTAAACCAAGCGCAATACGAAGTACGTGTGGACGCCACCAACCAAAGGATACAGGCGTGGTCCAGAACATTCTCCCACTAGCAACGACAAGGTCGAATCATTGACTGCGGTACCGCCAGAGCCGTCTGCTAGCCCCCTGCGCGGCTAAGTACAGACCGATGTGGGTGAAGTGCAGGGATGTGGCGTTGAACAGGCTAGAAACTATCTGGATAAAAACTTTGAGTGAAATGCAGCGCAAAGTGCCACAAGCGCCCACACAGATCAAGGGACTCGTCTCTTGACGAGTGGGGATATTACTTCGTACGTACGTAGTAGTTCGATAGGTGACCAGCTCAGATGAAACGATGTTTCATATCACATCAACAAGTCACCAACTTCAAGGCAGGATTGGTCCAGCCTCTGCTTTCCTTTACTTGCCTCTCTCTCAACAAATATGTACTGATGGGTTCTTAATTACTAAATCGTGTGTGGTGAGATTCTCAGTCCTCTGAATAAAATATGATGATCATTGCCGCGTATGCATGACATTTGTTACGTCAATTTCTTGTTCGCTCGTCGCAACAATGCTTACTGAACTTGAAAATTTGATGAGCCTGAAGAAGGTCGACAATGCCAATGACTTACTCGAATCGATCTGCACGATCTTCACGGAGTTCCCCCAGTCCGAAAACCCTGTCAAAACTAAAGGTCCCAAGACTCCAACATCGAAGTTTGCTGCTTGCCACGATCGACGTGTAGTTAAGAAAAGACGAAGGAAATCAAAATCGAAGCTTCGAAAAAAATACAGATATTGTTCGGACGACAGCTGTAATGCTGATTGTAAATGCCGATATGCGTCGCGAGAATGTCGCCCGGGCCGATGCCAATGTACAAACTGTTCCAATATTTACTCCAATCGCAAGCTGCCTTTATTTGAAGTTCGAGAGTCAAACATACCTGGGGCAGGATCTGGGCTCTTCGCGGGAGAAGACATTCCAGGTGGCACCTTTCTCGGCGAATACAAAGGAAAAAGGTGTTCCTTAAAACCGGGGGATGAGGATTACCGAGATTTCCAAGACCACAAAGTAACCCGCTTCGCAATATCGCTAAGTATGCTGTCTCTGCGTTTAAATATGGCTCAGCTGACAATCCAAGCTCTCTACATTGAAGGAGATCCTGCCCTCTGTAGGGTCTACTTCATCAATCATCAAGATGATAGGGAGAATCAGAACGCTGGATTTCAGATAATCGATAAGAAGCCTTTTGCGTTTGCACTGCAGAACATCCAGAAAGGAGAAGAAATCTACACCACTTATGGAGGGTAGTTGTCCCAAATCTTCTCTATCAGACTCTTCAATTAACAACGAACTATAGAGAATGGCACTTTCCGGAAGCTCCACACTCAACTATTAAGCCCGAAAAAGTACCTTGTGTTGTCAACGGACTACTTTGTAAGTCATCCTCGTCCAACAGTCGTTTCCATGCTAATTCATCTCAGATAAGAGGCTAGTTATACACGTTAACGACTACGTCTATATTAAAGGACAGCCCACGAAAGGAGATCGTCATACTTCGACATGGATAGCCAAGGTGCTAAAGATCTCACTTACCAATAACAAAGAATGGCTTCACGTTTCTTGGATGTACCACCTTCATGATGTGCCGAGATGCATTGTTGGCGAGCTAGAGATTGGAGATTGGGAGCTCTTTGCTTCTAACCACGAGGATGATATTGTAGTAGACACTTTGATGGACTTGGCCAAGGTTAAGGAGAACTGCAGAAGCGCACAGTCTGATTGGTATTGGTGGCGAACGTGGGACGCAAAAATGCAGAAATTGATTGAGCCGTCGTTGTAGAGTGCGAAGAGATTCAGCGGTAGCAGACAGGTAATTCATCTGCAGCTTTTTAATAAAGAGATTACCTTGCTCAAACGAGGCTCTTTTCATTTGTTCATCGATTATAAGAACAAACGGCCTCTTACTAAATGTAGTCCTTGCGGGTTTTGATATCAGAAAATTTTGTCGGGCGAAGATGTACAGAGACTTGGTCTTGTAGTTCCTCTTCTCCAGCTGACTGCAGGGCTTTGTTCAAACGAGTAAGGAGACGAGAGAAGCTCTGCACTAGTTGAAGAAGGCATTCACGATATTTGTACGTATCCTCCCACACCGATGACCTAGAGGAACAGCTGTTTTGATTCGTCTCCACGAGTCCATGGCCTATCCGATCAAAGAAAGACATCATCCTTCACCCAACTTAAGCCCCTGAAAGTCTCATTTGATGAACCAAGCTCATAATAACACGTCCTTTTGCGTATCTAACAGTGTTTCCGTAATTAGCTGGCCGGTAATGCAATAAGATTCTCATATAATCTCAGGAACGACTTCCAGTCTTTGCCCAATGGATACATATGCATACATTGTGTCATATTGAGTAACTCCTCCACCGTTTGAACCAAGGCACTAGTGGGACAAGGATTTTCTCGAGCCTTCAATTGGTGTGAAAGGTTTTGCCATAGAGCGCATCTGGTTTCTATCCGGTCGGAGGTGCATATGTTGCAGCTGTTGTGATCGTAATACGAGCTTAGAATGTCAAGGTCCGAAGTATCAAAGTCCAGAGCTTCAAAGTCCCGACTTTCAAACCTAAACAGGATCTATTAGGGCTACTGCTATATCTGTCATAGAAGTCTTACCGTATCGCATTCTCCACATGATACGATAGTTCTTGACAAGGATGTGAAATCAATCGATAATGTTCTTCCTCCTTTACATCTTGGAACTCTGAGCGGGTGCGTTCATACTGTTCTTGCTCCTTAGGTGTCGAAGATAGCGGAAAGGGGAAAATTGAGCCGACGCCGGTTTCTGAGTTGTTGGTCCAATAATCCATACGGTTTTTCAGGGCTCCTGCATATTCGAAAGTGGACTTGGCGTGATTTGCCCAAGCTATTTGTAGAGTGTTTGAAGTTTTCCCTTCAATTTGTGTTTTTTCTAATCGCCTGCGGTGATTTACAGCCTCAAAGTCGTATGGTGAAGTGTAGAAACGATTAGGGATATCACATTCCGCGAATTCGAACTTCCCAACTTGACGCAAAATATTGAAAGGCTCAAGGAAGTTTTCGTCGAGGTTGGTCAAGATAACTTTGAGATATTCGAGATATTGCGGTAACCATGTGCAAGACGTAGCGCTAATCTCTGGATATTTCGTTTGAAATCAGGAAGGTAGTCGTGAAATCCCGTGTTTCCTTCCTCGACATAAGTTATCCGAATCACTGGACGATGTATCGATTTCTCGAGGTTCAAGTCCTTCGATTTCAGATCAAGCTCTCGGATCGTTATCGCCTCATAATTGAGTGATACAAGGTCTTCGCCACCGCTGAAATCAATACGTAGCTGAAAACCTCCAACACAAAGGAAGTGTTTGAACTCCATCTCGATTTCTTGAGTTGCGTGAATAAAAACGTCTACATTTCCCCAGGACCCAATACACTCGTCCGTGTGTCTTCCAGCTTCTTCGGGCGGAGTCTCCCTTCCTGGAAGCGTGTAACTATAGTCTGTTTTTGCTAAAGACCTGTAAATCAGACAACGGATCTCTGCTGGAAGCGAACCTAGAATCGTTGTCAGTCTACCTCAAATATTAATTGCCCTTACGTAAAGAATTTTTCCGCCAAAGGATGCTGCGCACGGCGTTGACATGGACTATAACCCATTGTGGAAAGAAGATGGGATCAATATAAAGATGATTTGCCTGAGTAATAATGCTGTCACAAGCCCAGCCTGCGTTCCGGAAATCACGTGTAAGACTTTTTGCGGTTAGCGTGTGACTTGGCCTTGGCATTATCATTTATTGCTTTACGGATCATTCCTACAAAGCGCAAGAACAGAACGAGAAGCGGAGTGGAATATTACTACCACCTAGACAATCCTCGACACCTCGTCTGTCACATAATAATGGTCATAACAAACATAATAAGAGACATCGAAAGGAAGAAAACAGGTCATCTAGTCGATACTCGCAGTTCGATCGTCCTCCTCGGATTAAGGCACGGAGCCAAACGCGAGGAAAATATCAAAACCGTACGACAAGGTAGCAAAAAGCCACAACATCGGTAAACGGTACCAAAACCGTCCTAGACAGCAATATCGACCTGGATGGGGATCCTCAAAACTGAAGCCGAGCAATCTGAAACGGTTTCTATGCCTATGTAGTCTCATTTTAGAGGGATGCTTTAGAGATTACCGCTAAACAAGAGCTGCTTAGAACCAATCATAGAAATGCTCAGAATGTTGACGTCGCTTCTACAGGCCTTGAAGCTTATTCATTGGATGAGATCGTCCCAGCGTCGGTAGCATAACCTTGGTACGTCCATGATATTTTTGGCACGCGAACAATGGTAGCGTAATCACCGAACAGGGTGTCGAGATCAAGGCAATGAAATGGAGCTACACATAAAGAACAAGTCAATAACATCTGGCAATGAAGAATATAATAACGCTTACGAGAAATTCGAGGTTTCAGATCGCTTTAGAGAAATAGCGTGTTGTCAAATTACGAGGATTAAACAATGTCACAGTCATATTACAGCCTACCGCTGTGGACTTCAGATCCAACCAAAGGATTGGAAGCAAAAGGCAATGAAATGGACGCAGAGGGCGATATGGACGAAGAGTGGCCGAGAGACATGGCGAAAAAATGAAATTAAGCGCCCAAGGGAATAAGGAGAGTACAGTCGGATCCTTCTTAGGGAGAGACGATGCGACAAGACGTCCGCTTACCTCCATGCCAGCCTCGTAGTTTTCTCTGATTGGACTTAACGAGATGGCGTCTATGCACTTTTTAGACGCTCTTATCAAGGGCCAAATAGTGGCATAATTGTTGCTTTTGGGTATAAGAAGCAAGCCGAAGCTCTCTTAATGAAAGGAGCTCAGTCTTTACAATCATGGTACTCGATATCAAACAGAACGGTGGCACCGACCTTCCACTTGCATCGGTACGTGATGCAAACTTTCTTGGACAGCTGCTTCAACGCCTCGGAGCAGGCTTTCAGTTTCCTACTAATGCCATCCATCTTTTTTCGAAACTCGCCGAAATCTATAGGCGAGAGAGCGAGAGTGCTCCCATCTGGTTTATCTTCATGATACGCATCGCCATGGCAAAGCTGCGCCAAGCGATGTACGAGCCCTTTACCTGGACGGACTACCTCTCGGCTCCTCCTGACCCTTCGAATAAATCTGATCACAAACGGTACCATCTGTGGAGCATCCTCAGTATGTTCCATCCGCTCGAGGTGAAAATGAATGCTCGGGGGGAGTTGGATCCAATAGCGCCTACTACAACCATGACCTTAGTATCAAATTTGTGGAGAGATGATGGAATGCAGTTGGCGTTTCTCTCATATCACGAACGTCAGATATCGGAACATTGCACACTGATCCCCTGGAAATCCTGCGCCCACTTAGAGCGCACGTACTTGGCGAAAGACTCGCAACTGAAGGAGTTTGATGAGATATATTTTCCAGGGGATCGGAGCAATGCAAGAATTGAAGAAGCTTTCTTTTCTCTGGGCCAGGAAAACCAGGCTGTAAGCAATTTCCCTGCAAAGTCCTGTCCATGGAGGCTGCTGACAGATGAACCCTAGCCACTAATGACGCCCCATTTCCAACAAGCTGGTGTGGTTGTTCCCGACTCTAACCAACCGCAACCCAAAAGAAAGCCCGAAGAGGATGGTGCTGGAAAAGAGAAATTTAAGTCCCAAAGACTAGCATCACCCTTTTGTGAAGAAAATGACGACGATGCGGTAAGTGGACTATTTGGGAACGTGGACATTGGATATGATGAGTTGGTGCCTTTTGAGATCTATGTTGACTCGAGGATTGCCACATCCCAGTTTACACCTCACGAAAGTTATGTCAAGGAACCGGAGAATGTGTTGGCTTCACCCGCCGGGCGGGCGAAGTCTCTATAGAACATTTGGCACGATAAGTACAACGGAGATATTTGATGAAAATAAGAAATCCCCCATGACGTTCCATTCCCGAAGAGTGCAATGCCTTGAAGTTGCATGATGTTGCCTTGCATCAGCAGTGGATGCGAAAGTTTTGCACACTTGGTGGAGTGGGCCTGCGTTCAATTCCTTATTTCAAGCTTGCCTTCGAGCCTGCATTTAAGCCTGTATCCGAGTCTTCATCCATGTTTCGATGCGAGCCTTCATCCATGTGTTCATCCGGCGCTTCATTCGCCTCATCAGCCTTCCCTCCTATCAGCTTTGCCAGCCACTCTTTTAAATCTTCCTGAGTAACCTCTAAGCAGATGCCCCAGATGGCCATAAAACCTTGCAGGGGTGATAGGCAGGGAGCGTAGGTTGTTGAACAATAGGTTATGATTGGATCGATTAGTGCTTTGGTGCTTACTAGGGCAGCTCTTCGACGATTGGCTCAAGGTCTGACGAAACGGCCGCCTTAAGTACGTAGTAGATATATTGGGTATCCTTTGTGGTGGCGTCCCCATTCCCTCTCCCGCAGTGATCTATCTAATTGGATGACAGACAGCAGATCGGGTGGAGGACTCCGGTACGGGTGATGTAGCCATGGCCCGCACCATAATCACCTGAGCTTTCTACTGGTTGTTAAATGACAGCGGAGTGTGCTTAAGAGCTTGCTTGTCTGCTCCCAGGTCAGGTTAGTCTCCCACTGATGCGTACATGCTCTCAGGTTCCGCTTACAGCGCCTTCTTCCTCTCCTCGGAACGCATTGATTTAGCTTTCTCTTGCAGGATCTTATATGCTAGGGGAACATCCTCTTCCAGCTTATCGGCGATGGAAGTGTTTTGCGTCTCCCTTAAGCGCTCCATGAAAAGCCTAAGTTTGGTCTCCTTGTCGTCCTCACCCATCTCGGACCATACCGGCGCAGGAGTACCAAGGACGGGTTTTGCCACGCGCTTAGCCGTAACTTTCTGCTGCGATGTCAAGACAGGAGGAGTCGACATCTTTAATAAGGGATGGTCATAGGTGAGAGTGTCGCCAAATTCAGATTTAAAATCACAATGCCAAGCATTTCCAACTACATAATGTCATGTGCGAATCACTCAAATGTGCTCGCGGCCCGCTAAAGAGCTAATTACTACGGCAAAAACATCCTACGGAACGGACGAGACCCCCACTTCGGCAGCCCCACCCTCTGTCTTTCCCGCTTTAGTTGCGTTTTAAACCTCCCAGCTGACTCGATGCTGTTCCTTTGTTGACCCTTCTCTTCCATGTACCACGATCGAAAAGGCGAATTTTGTCCCTTGCTCTTCCAAACTTTCCGAATTACAGCCTTGTCAAACCCGGTTTCAACCGCACAACAGATGGGACCAAAGTATGGACTGAATCGCACACCATCAACACCTGGCGGGCATTCTTTCCACCGCCGCTCTAAGAATTTGAGAAGGTCACTCAAAACGTCAGCCGGACTTCCGCATAACCTAACCAGCAGACGAACAAAGGGTTTTGCTCTGTTTGGCATGCTACCAACGAAAAGCCATAACAACAGCGGGCGAAGACGTCGCTGTAACCGCTTTGCCGCCATTTCGAAGATCCTTCTGGTTCCATGATGACTGGAGCGAAACAGTATAATGAAGTCCCCGAATATGCTCAACTGTGCTGGGATGATGGTGTTCTCAGCATACCCTGAATGATGCTGCGATGGATCGACTTGACACTGCGTTGTGAACGTGACAACAAGCTCCGCAATCTCCACCTCAGCCGCACGTTGTAGTGTTTCGGAACATGGCTCAATCCCCGAAATGATACGTTGCATACACGTACCAAGGCGCTGCGGATCTGTATATTCAAGAAATGTCTCCAGAAATGAAAACAGCAATTGTGGTCTTTGATAAGTATCGGTTCGATTGAATGCCTCTATGAAACGGTCCACGGTATCGTCCTCCGGATGCGTCGACACGAAGAAGTGTTTCTGGAACAAATCGTATCCAGTAAGTCCAAAAGCTACAGCCCGCACATCAATTCGTAGCCGCAGGGGCATATTCCGCATGCTGCGAAGCGTCTCAAAAAGCCCGATGGCGGTTGTCGGAATACTGTGGTAGATATCTCCTACGGTGAGCTCCCATGCTCTTTCGGCTTCCCGGCTTTGGTCATCTAGATCAGAGACTGGCCAATGAGTCAGCGGGATAGAAAGGCTCGGATAAGGGCGCACCTACACTTCAGCCGTGAGTAGTTGTCTCGCCCATTCCCTTGTCTGACCCGCAACAGAGTAGGCTGTTCTTCTGGGAAACATTCTGGGTAGCAGTAGTGCTCCGGAAGTGCTTTAAACTCAGAAAGGGGCCCCCTCCAGTTTGACGTCACACACGCCGGACTCGCCGACTCCACCGTATGCGTCGTAGGAGCGCACACCCCCCCTGAAGGGCGGGGAGGCAGACGGGGTCGAGACAGTTGGGGAGGGCTGGGCTCAACCGGCCTTGCATCTGGTCTCCGTCCGTCTGGCTGGTTCACAAACCGCGCATACGAGTGTGACGGTGATGGAGTTGTTGGCAGTTCGTATGCCGATTGACGTGGTCCTGCTCTTAGAACAGAAGGAAAGTCTCTTGTTGATTTACAAGTAGGCTGATACCCTGTTGCGGGAGGGAAGCTGGGTGCTTGTGCCTGCGAGCCCTGTCGACTTGGTCCCGGTCTCAAGTTGGAAGGCAAGTCTCTTATCGACATAGAAACCGGCTGATGCCATAATGATTTCGAATAGGAGTGTGCATATCGACTTGCGCCTGGTCTCATATCAGAAGACATGATGATACGGGGAGGTTGAGCGCTCTTGATATAATGAAAGGAACGCGAATGATGGTACGAAAATCTTCTTCACTTCTAGGCATTTTCCTCCTTTTGTGCTTTACCCTTATCATGCCTCGCAGCAAGTAAACAGGCCGCATGGGTCGCGAAGGTATGAGGGGTTGCCCGGGTAGGGAGGGTGTGATTAGTTGGTAAATAGGCATGGGTCGCGAAGGTATGAGGGGTTGCCAGGGTAGGGAGGGTGTGATGAGTTGGTAACTTACTTGCGGCTGCAAAAGCAAGTAAACAGGCCCAATGGATTGCAAAGAAAAGCAGGGTTTCCCAGATTGGAAGGGTCTTAGCGGTTGGAAAGCAAGCGAAGGTGTCTGGGGTGTGCAGGGTGTACTGGGTAGTCGGCAAATAAAGGGGTAAGTAGGTAGCGTAGGGTTGCTCGGGTCAGTAGGGCGTGGGGGGTTGGAACGGGTACGAGCACTCCTTATCGGCTACACAGTGGGAGCCAATTGCAATGTCCTGGATATGCACCCTTTCGCTGCTAGTAGATGTGGTTCGTGGATCAGCAGCTCTATTGGACGGTGACAAAAGTGAAGTGTGCATGAATTGTTGATGCGTACGTACTGTTTCGGTAAGATGGCACCCTGTGAGGACTCTTCCTTGTAAAGTACTTCTTTCAGATAGATTCTCAGTAAATCATGCCTTTTTTATGTATAAGAATCACTTTTTACTTGCCTCGCCTCTCTTTTCCGTGGGTTCTGAGCACACATTAATCTCCCATCTTCAGAATCAAATAGGCAGAAATGGATTGTTCTGCAGACGGTCTCTTGTCTAACTTGGAGCTCGTTCTCCACGCCCACGGTGTTAAGGGTCTTCAAGACCGCCTCCGGCACCTCGCATCACTTCGAAGCCTTCCACTCGGAAATTTCACCCTCGCCTCTGACCGTGACCGCTCTGCGCTCGTGTCTGCTGTGGCTCTTCGAGCGCAAGCCGCGATGGGGAACAGCGATCAGGATTTATTCGAGACTTCTCTCCACTGTCTCAGTGTCATCTTAAGCTTCATCTCCATGGGAAAGGTCGAGCTTTGGTCTGAGGGAGAACCTCTCCCCGACGAGCTGGACATGATCCGCAAGACATATATGAATTCGCTTCAAGGCTCGCATTTTACAACATGGCCATCCTATTTTGTCGTCTTTCGCCTCGCGTATCCTTCGATGACAGAATTCTGGGTCAAATGGCTCCACGAAGCCTCTCTCGGCCTAGAGACGCCCTCGAGTACTAACCTCTGCACATCCTTTCTCGAATGTCTCTTTGACCAATCCTCAGAATGCCAAAAGAGTCTCGGAGGTCTTACTCTCAGTCATCCATCACCAAACATTCGCCACCAGTTCGTAAGGATTGCGTCTGGCCTAATGAAGAAGCTCAGCTTCAAAAAGGTGGCAGGCTTCTGCTGCATGCAGGGCGAAGTCGGGGTTAGGGAGAAGAAGCCGGTCCATAGCTGAGGAAATGATGGATAGTGAGGTTGGCACGAGCCTACGTGAGGTCATGAAGAGAGGCTGGCGGTCACCTCTTGTATCTCTTTTATCAAATTGCCGTCTTTTTCGATAGTCAGTCGCTTGCAAGCCTCCTTACAATGACATTTACCAAAATCTTAGATCATTTCCGCCATCTGCTGACATTGTTTCACGAGGATTAAAACGCAGATTAGATCATGATGTTAGGAGAGCGCCCACATCTTTGTTGAACTAATTCAGGCTGTCTTATTGCCTTAAAACGTGACCAAGGAAACACGTAAACAAAGCGTCCTTGTAGTAGACCTCCAGCCCAAGCCATGTATTGAAAACAAAACGTCAGCTGGGTGTTCTTAACCATAACCCATGCTCTTTTCTCTCTAGTCGTATGCTGCCAATCCATAAGTACTTGAAACATGTTAACGGCAACGAGTCGCCTTATCTGAGTTGATTGTGACTCAGAGAAGGCCGACCTGGCGGATGGCACCTAGCACTTAGTGACGATATTCATGAACCTATCATGAAACAGCAGACTCTTTTTTGGCCTGTTGCTCGCTCGATTCTACACCTTGCCGTCAACACAGTGCCTTAGTAAGGAACAATGACATTAGGGAGGAGAGGGTAGTCGATGATCATGCAAGCTCGAACGAGGATGATGAGAACTGTAAAAACCTTCCCAGAAATCGAATCATATGCGATGCCATGAAAAATCAGATACATAAAGGGGCCAGCCCGAGGAGTAAATGAACCAGATATGAAAATATAGCTTAGTCCCTCTTCCTTCTGCGTTTGGGTTGATTGTCTGAGCCACTAGGCGAGAAAGGATGCTTTTGCCCACTTTTCTTCTCACTCTTGCTGCGGGCAAGTCCGTGGGGTTCTTCGTTACTTGCGATGTCCCGCGATCGAGGTTGAGGGACAAGACGTGCTGAGGCGTCGATGCCTGCTGCTACGTCTATGCGACTTTGTGGGTCCATAAGTATCATCTTAGCGCAGGCAAATCCCAGAGAGCCAGGATCGGAAGCAAATTCTTCCGCTATATTTGCCATGAGTTGACCTTGCGCTTTTGCTGCCACCGAGCGATCCAGGCATATTTCTTTGTGCAAAATGTACACGACTATCCCAAGTGACCATATGTCAATAAAGGGTGTCAACGTACCGCTATTGGATATTTCCGGAGCTGAGTAGATGGTGCGAGATCGTCGATGCTGAAGCTCTTCAACTCGCTCAGACATATTGAAGTCGGTGAGCCTAATGTGCAGGGGATGAAGATTCTGGAGCAAAATGTTTTTGGGCCAGATATCCCTGTGGACAACTCCATTTCCGTGCAGATACTGGATAGCAAGAAATCCCTGATGAAGAAGGCTTGCAGAATCAATCAGAGGGTTTTTACCTTGGGCAAGGTATTCACCAAGATCTCCATACTGCACAATATTCATGATAATATATAGATCACCTTCTTCATCTTCGTATGAACACTCGAATTCAGTTATATGCAGCTAGTGGAAATCAGCGTGGTTAACAGATAATGCGGATGAGGCTTACATGAATGAGCTGCTTCAGGATATCTAGCTCCCTTCTCAGGAAGTCCCTGCGAGTGGATCTCTTCCCGGCATACATGGCTCCCGTGCTGATATCCTTCATCTCAACCACATCTGAATCAGGGCCTGAACCAAGATGTCCGTATTCCAGAAACTCTCGCTTGCGTTCCGGTGATTCTGCCTTACGTTCTGGTGACTTTGCCCGGCTCGGAGCGGTCTGGGTGTGCTCCTGTGAGTGGAAGTCCAGGGAGTGCATGGAAGGCAAGGCAAGTCGCTGATCATTGAGATACGCCGAACGCTCAGCACGATCCTTTTCCGGCGACAATAAGGGGAAATGGAGTCTAAACTGTAGGTCTAGCACTTCAATAGTAATATTCCGGTCTTCTGGAAGGACGCTTTGAGAATTTTTTCGGGGCATCCTCTGCCAATTGTATTTAATGATTGTTCCGTTCGAGGAAGTGTCCGTAAGCATAAATTTACCATCCTGGTTGAGGTTGATACTGAAATGACGTTTGCTGATTCCTGCCGAGGTTCCACCAAGTAATACGTCGCATTTCCTTCTTTCACTGCCAAAGACGAAGCCTTCGAGGGTGTCTTTGGGAGTAGCTGTTGGTCGTTTTTGATCAAACCTGAGACAGATCTGTGAACTTGAACTCAGGTAGCTTTTGTTAATTGGAAGCCTGATAGCTTCCTTAGCTGGTTGATTTATTGCTTCTAGAAGAAGGGAGAAGAGGTCTTTGTCTAGGAAAGCCATGACATAAACAATTAGAGATTGTTCTTCCTAGAATAATTAATAGATGGACATCAAGCACTTCTTGAAGGTAATTATGCTCATTTCGGCGTGACTATTTGATAACTAAACTTAGTAAGATTTTACGCGCGCGGCAGCTCTGCTAATCTATTGTTAGTTACGTGGCAGGAACCGTCGAGGCGCTTGGCGCCCGATAAATTGCTGTTCTGCAGCTCCTCCTTCATCTTCTTTAGCTCTAATCAATGCAATTGACACAACATAGCACCATCTCACCTTCAGCTTCAGGTTCTCAGTCAGCATTTCACCCGGCAACCATGAATGACACATCTTTTGATCCCATCTTGCTTTCAGCCGCTCTAATGTATAGTTCATACAAACTCTCAAGTTCAACCGCGCTAACTTGTATCTGCACAGTGATCCCTCGCCAAGATGGACCCCGGATCCAGAAGAAATGGAGCAAAGATGGAAAGAGAAAGCGTGGGAGGCTTACAATAATCTCATCCAAGAGGGCGGAATTCCTTCCAGGGAGGTTCACACGGAGCCCATCTGGAAAGTGAACCTAACAGACGGCGGAGAGTACTCTTTTCACCTTGACGAGCAGGGTACGGACTATCTTATTGAACCGGCCCTCCTCTCGTCTTTTCACTGGAAACATGAGCGAACATGGTTTGAAGAGGAGCTCGAGGACTGGAGGCAGTTTTGCAAAAGGAACCGGAGGCAACGACGTCTGGAGTACCTGAACTATCAGGAGCAGCGTATACAGACACTGAGAGGATCGGTTGTGGATTACGAATTTAAACTATCTGAGGCGCGACTAGAGCTTCACATGAGAAGCATTCGGCTAGCAAGGACACAAAAGAAGGTCGGGAAGGGACTGAAGCGAAAGAAGGTACCCAGCTCCGAGAGAGGTCATCCTAGACGCAGTGACCGCATTCAGCAGCAAATAAAATACCGGAAATAGGACCGAGCAATGTTCAGGTATCATAAAAGCCAATTCTTTCTCTTTCGAGATATGTAGACTGTTCCAACTTTGATCTGACTCCTACGATAGACCTTGCAAAGTCGGAATTTAATGCAAGCAAAGAAGAGGTTGATCTCAGCGTTAATAAGGTTCTGTTTGGCTCAAGAAGGCTTTAGATGAAATATAGATGTGAATCAAATTGTTTGTCACTAGTTTGGATCTACGATCTTAGCACTAAATGAGCTGAATCTTCAAAACGACGGCGTGTTGGCGTCCATTTCCACAAGAGACATAGATGGCAAGGGGAAAATCCGTCAGAAAGAGATTCTAGAGAGCGCTCAAGTGCTTGGTTCACCTTTCACGGCTGTCAAAGTTGTCAGTAACGCCAAACTCAGGGACGGGATATGCTGGGATACACACGATATATTGAAGGAGTTAGCAGACGTCATCAAAGAAATCCCCGGGCCAGTCCCGAGATAATCACTACATTTGATGAAGAACGTCAGCAGTCAGCTTTGTCATGACCAACACTCCGGCCGTTATTTTGGTGGTGAATAAGGGGCCAAGCTCTAGGTACCTACTTCACTTTCGCCACCTAGGGATTTTGGAGGGCTGTTCACTACGTTGGGATGTGGGTTAGGTATTCAAGGGTTGTTTGGCGACGGATTATCAAGGAGTGTTTTTCTTTTCGCGCTCAGCCGCGTCCGGGTCTGGACCCCCTTGAGATCAGTGGGAACTTACCAAGAGATGAAACACAGGGTGTGCACCTTCGACTAGGCTTGTTCATCTCCAGATCTCATCAAATATTCTAACTTAGCCTCATCCCTGACGGTGCACACTATCCGTTCAATTTGAGTGGACTCAGTATTGGTGTCATCGTACATGGCCAGGCTAAAATTTCGATCGACCGGCCGAGGGTTTTGCCCGAGAGGTTAGCTGTTCATTACTTCATAAAAGCATAGATGTTGCTCAAGCTGCGGAACAAGTCTGCGACATTTTGTTGATCGAATCAACAGTGGTCGAGAGAATTATCTGAGTAAACATCTTTGGGGCATCGAAGTAATTAGGATCTCCCGAGATTAGTGCATGTGACCACCACGCCACTACAAAGCCTCGGGCACCAATGCTCGAGATCATTTTGCATCCTACTTTCGTCGTGCGCCTTTAATTTCTACATCATTGCGTTTGTCGCCTGCGGTATATAATATCAAAGGGCACAAAATCCCTCAACATTTTAAACCTCCACTCTATATCCTTTGGCTTTGCAAATTATCACCATCCCTCTGCGGTTGCGCCCATCCAGATTAGGCGTGCGCGATCACTTCTACTGCTCATCGACTGGCGACTTACATATCATAGCTTCCTCCACCTCGGTACGGTGCTTAACGATTTGTCGCTACGTTTGGTTGCGTAAGCCACTCATTACGATTTCTACGCCCTCATCTACCTCTTACACCTCCGCATTTAAGAAGATTTCAACCAGACTCAAGGCGGCGTTGGCGAAGTAGGACAATACTCGCGACCACCCTAACATTCAAGGGTCATGGCCAAGGATGAAGTCACACCCGTGGACGATATTGCACACGATGATCAGAAGGCTCGAGGAGAAGGCATCAGCGTTGGTAGAACAATTCATAGCTTGCAGGAATGGATTATCTGCTAAACGCAAATATAGTATGAAGCGGATCTCGTCCTAGACCCGAAGGAGACGACTGTGACAGACTTTGAGAGCGTAGACTCGACAGTCGCCAAAAACGCCGACAGTGGACCTGAGCTACCTGGAAAGCAAGGAGTCTTGGGCAGCTTCCATGATTGTACCCCCAGGAGCATCGACTGCTGGTTCTTCCTTCATACGTGTATTTTCTAGCGTGTTGGTCCACTTGCCGCTTGTGCCGGCGTGACTGTGTTTGAGATGCTGTCGAAAATGATCGGCTCGAAAGAACTTCTTCGTTTGGTTACACTCGCCAAACTTGTGAGCGTTTATCAAGTGCTCGGCACGTGCATCCCAGTCACGGGGAAAATTGGAAAATTCCTTACCACAATAACCATATGCATCTTCTGATGGACCATTAGGTGTTTGAGAAGTGGGTGAGGCCGATGGATGAAAGGCAGCCTTATAACTTAAGATTGCTGTACAAGACCACAAATAGCGTCGTAAATGAAGCGAGTTTTGGTGCCGCTCCTTTTTATTCTTGTTTTTGAACCAATTAGTGCAGTACAAACACTAATATTACTTCTCTTCCACATACATTCTCTTAGACTTTAGTAAGAAAGTTGATTTGTAATAAGATATATTGTACCTTATACTCTCTTAGGTAAGGAACTTTTTGGGTTTTTTTGAGCAGCAATCGCAAATGTACTAACCTCCGATGTAAGGTGTGTCAACTGTCCTGCCATCAGTGGCAGCGGGTTGACTAGACATCGTGCGAGGGGCACCTGCACCTCTGTCGGCGATGTTATGAGGTCTAGATAGAGTAGAATTCAAGGTTTTCTGAATTGGATCTTGTGTTGCTTTAAGGTCCGAGAAAGGGAATGTGCCTCTAGATGAGGTTCTACGAACAGATGATTGCCATGACAAAAGTCTGATTGATAAATAGCAGCGTAGACTACAGAGATGTGCTAGTTATATACTTGCTTGCAAACTTCTAATTAACGTCGCCAGTTTTTTGATGAAGCGAGCAGGTGAGTACGTAACTGAAGTAGGCGTTTGAAATTGGCATGGTGTATGATGGCGAAACAGAGAGTTCGTTGAGGATTTGCATAACGTCCATAATATTCGGCGGAGTTAGCTTGAGTGGTTTTGAATGGTCATGTGTCATCGGTATTCTAGAAGAGCCCATGAGGTGAAGCGTAATTCATGATGCTGCGGGTCACACCGTTGAGATATCAGGTGCAGTAGTAGTTTATGAAACCAACTACTTAAAATGGTGAGGGGAACGTGGGGCAACCAAATTTTTTCCCAATTTGTTCGCCTGGATTAAGCCTTACCGTTTTTCTCTGCCTAACTCGCAATCCTTGTTGGCTTAGGGCGCTCTGATAACACCGCAAGAAAGAAATAGGTGTATGTTCAAACGCCATCCTGTATGAGTTGCTAAAACCTTCCTAGTATGGATCAACCCGCTTACCTTCGCGAAGCGGAGAAGCAACCCAGCCAGGATGATTGCAAGAAGCTGGCAGAATGGTTGCCAAAGGCAGAATTCACAGACGATGTGCCTAACATGAATGTATGTCGAAATGCATCGGAAGAACTACTTCGGCCTTTTACAGCACAGGTATCATTCCTCTCTTTGATCTACTACCTAAATACAGTGTCCTGATATCAGTATTAGGGTATGCGCACTCGTCTGATCCGTTTTCGCAAGGATGGAATTTTTCGAGAGACCTGTGGGTTCCTTACGCCAATAACTGATTCCGGAATGACCCTAACTCTGGTCAATCACAACCTGCAACTTACGGCAAACTTTGGCAAATCAGTCGAATTCAGCGGATTCGTTACAATCCATTCAGCCTGTACCTGCGTTGCGACCTGGCGATGAATGAGGTTAACCAAAAGGTAACCCAGTTATGTCGGTAAAAGATGGATAAGCAATGGAGGAGAGATCAGTTATATCGGTAAAGAAGGGTCTATATGGATCAGGACTTGAGTGGCAGCCAGATGTTCCACCGGTGGAAGCCTGCGACAAGCATGGGTCTCCCTCGTCATGAGCTAATGATGGGAGACAAAGGCCGTCTTCCTCCATGTTGTCTTTATCGTGATCTGTGATAGGAATTCAGTGAATTGATTCAAACAAAAACCATGTATTTCGCTGTCACTGACCCTGTGTTGAGCTAGGAGGCGAAAGCGGGCCTGCCCCTTGCCGTCCACCTCGTCCATGCATCACAACTGAGAGTTGTGATGATGCTGTACTGCTTACATCGTCCTGATCTATCCTGGACTGGTCGCTGGAATCTGGCGATCGCCTTTCTTTCTCAAATCTGAAGATTTGTAGAAACGGGGAGACCTCGTTACCAACTGTGCCAAGCGGACCTGGTCTATGATAACTATATCTGAAGTCAAATCGAGTACGAAAGGTGATCCAAATCACTTACTTCGTTCCTGTGATGTGGCTCGCGATCACCAGAGGATCGAAGAAAGCGGTTGGAGCCTGGCGATCGTGGGACTTAATGCAATCTTGAAGAGGTTCAACAAGACCCCTCGCGATTCCCTTTCCGGTGATAGTCCACGTATCCTCGGCCAATTCAGCAAGTTTCGTTAAACAGAAGCCACTAGCTATCGCCCCATTAATCTTTGAAGATGACGGTGACAAGAATACTGACCAACCAGGGCTTCATAGACTCGGCACGAGTCCTGTCCGAAAATTGGCCAAAGATCGTTGACAACAGTGTTCAAGATGGAGGCGCGACCCCGCCAGCGTCGCAGCTCCTGCCGGAATTTCGAGTCCTGCGGAGACGCCGGTCCTAGGGAGTCTGAAAGCACCAGCTGTGTATTGGATGAGGTGACGAGCATTTGCTGAACACAACCTTCAATCAAACCACAGGCTGCACGAATAGAGCTTGAGGATTTTCCAAAGTCTTTGGCGTGAGAAAGGACGAGGCCAGAATATTCTTCGAGCGAAAGTCCTTCTTGTAAGTACAGAACTGGTAGGCCATCTGCAAGGGCTTTTTGGGACTTGAACCCATTACTGATGCTCGTCACAGCCTTTTGAATCACTCTCGCGTTCTTCAACAGAAATTGCTGTTGTGTTGCCGGGACGATATTGTTCGATTGCTGAGAATCAGATGACTGTTGTGTCGCCGGGACGATATTATTCGAGGTCGATCGCGTGTCTACATGGGTGAACGTTCCATCCCAGTGGACTCGAGGGTATTCGATATAGAGGAAGGATTCAAGTTGGTGACGGAATATATCCGGTAAGGGAGAATCACCTAAATACTCGACTTGACATTCAAAGTTGACCTGAGGAGGGAGACCGGACGGAAAGATTGAGATCCACACAGAGACGTCTTGACCGTCGGCAATCGTTATGTCGACTTTGACGTGGGTCGTTTTGTCGAATGCCAGGTCAGGTCGCTTACGATAGGCTTGTAAAGTCTGTCTCAGCCTTTCCGATGTGTAAACCTGAACGTCGCTCCTTGGAGCCTGTTCTTCATTTTGCCCCATTGTGGATGGAGTTGTAGAAATTCCAACTTCGAAAGAACTCAAAGCCAGGGAAAATCGAAAGATGTTGACAGGGATTGAACGTGACGTTCAATCCCTGTCAACACTTTGGGAGATCCATGAACGGGAGCGATTCCGGCCCTAAATAGGTGGCTAAAAATTTAACCTACCTCCCATTTTGGTTAAGGCCTTTCAGCTCACATCGACCATCAAACTCGCCCACCTGGCGCGGCAAACCAGCAACCTACACAAGCCCTAATACCATCGTGAAGGTGTTCCGGATCAATGGACTTTCGAAGATATCCCGCTATGACCTGATCAAGGCGAGCGGGGAATCGTAGGTGAAATAACCTAAACGGGGTTTTAGCGCGGCACATCTCAGGGTAACGAGACGAGCGTGGATGGACGTTTATTTACCGAAGATAAGAGGAACCGATTACTTACGCATCTCTACTCTTAGGAAAGTTGGATGCCTGTTCGGCCTCATCACTCCGAATTATTCCTGTTTTCCTTTCCAAGGCCACTCTACACGGCGGCCCTTCGGCCCCTCATATTTCGCTTGGAAACAGATTTGCTGAGCCTCCTAAATCAAATCCCCGGTGACCTCACCCTGTTATTCTAAATCCTTTCGGTGGAGTATGATGGGTAGTCATAGTGGAATTAGCTTACCGTGCTATTTACGCCTCAAAAACCTGTGACATGCAAGATTTCTTTTTGGATCGAATCGATCGAAGCTCCTTTAGTCTGCTTGAAGAATGTTCAAAAGGAGTACTCACCGCGCTTTCCAACTGTCTTGTTTGCCTTCTCTTCTGGGTCGCTCGCTACCTTGCCGGTTGCCTTTTTCCTCCACTGGTACTACAATGGAGAAGCGCTATTTTGCCTCACTGGTTGGGATACTCCATGTGGTGTTTCTATTTTGGGCGACCTGCTCTATTGCTACCGTCTTCCAGCAGCCTACAAGCACTCAATTACAACGGGCAGCTACGTGGACTCCATGTGCCCTCGGAACAATCTGTTTTTTTATCACACTTAGTCTTTTGGGACCTGTGCTACGCGGGGTGACCGCACCCTTTTGGTTGCTTCTTTTTCTTTTAGAACTTGCTCACTGCTCCGAGGTAAATGTTCTCTGATGGACTTATGAAAGGTAGCTAATATGTTATCTAGCTCGCCCGTCTTTGGTGGCTAGCTCGAAGTATCAATCCTAACGGCAACTCTTATTGGTCACTTGTTGTTGTTATTGCAGTCGCCACTCTATCTATGGTTGAACCTATTCTCACGTTACTGCCACACGCATTAGTGTGGGTTTGGGCGTCATCTACCACAATCGCTCGTTCTACGCCAATATTCGTCACTGCATACTTCAATTTAAGGAATGGTATCCGCACTCCACTGCTATTTACGGGTTTTTGTCAGCTCTTGATTATTGTTGCGACTTGGGTGGCGGCAGTCTTGATCCCAGACGATGTATTCGTGAGTGCCATCACTTATCTCCTTTGAAACTTTCCCTCATGTTCTTAGATCCAAACGATGCTTGCGAGTGTCCCAGTTACATTATCAATCCCGCTGGCCTGGCAAAAGCGACCGAAGAAGGATCAACTCATTTTGGTGGAAGAGACGATCAATACTGTTACTACTTCTGCTACGCCTCAAATTTCAATTCTCACCCCTCCCTCAACACGCGGTGGTCCTACTACCACCCCAGCAACTTTGAGGTTGCCTCCCTCTCCTCCTTCATCAATTCTCAACGGGTAAAAGGGACTATGACGCGAGCGTTGCAGGGGTTCTCTATACTGTGTAAACTCACTTATGTACTTCGTATAAGCTAATAACTATGTGGATAATTCATGTCTCCTGCATGTAGTTGTCTGTGTGAATTTGGAAAGTGAAGAATGCCAGGGTCCCTGAACTGGTATCTTTCCTTATTAGGATTAGTACTCCCGTACGTTTAGTGCAATAATTCTGCTGCAGCCTTGGCAAAAAGAACATCAAACTTCAAGTGCGTCAAATGCTCTCTTATCTGCATTACTCTAACCAGCTTTTCCGGATGGGATGAAATGTGGCTCCTAGACGAGGGTGGAGCTTACACTCCCTATGTGGAGTTGGCAGTCCATTCTTGGAGCACGATGTCGCTCGCAGGTGGACACCCTCGGTCCCTAAACCACCTCTAGTTGTTTCCCTTGTCTTAATTCATGTCCGAATTGTCTAAATCGTTCTGCACTCGCTATAGATGTGATGGAAGACGTAGCGCTACGTTTCCGGAAGACCAATTCTGCCTGGTTACGCTTCAAGGACATCCAGATCAATAAGTTGAGACGACTTGCAGCTCGAGGCGTACTCCACTCTAGGTTAGCTATGCCCGTGACCGAATTGGTCGTCGGGGCGAGAATCTGTTAGGAGAGCGATCAACAGGGGAGCGTCCAGGTTTTGCTTTTGAAATCCACAAAACAGCTGTTTTATCGCCCTGGTCCTTAAAAGTGGATATCACACAAAATGAGTAAGTGGCGCCTTTCTGCAAGTTCCTCAGTGAACTTCGGTCAAAGTCATGGCCGCCATCAACAACTTCAATCCTCGAACAAGTACGGAAAGATAGCTCCGTGTGAGAAGGGTTCGGAGCTTAATGCTACTGTTAAAATATCAAGTATGGTGCCTATCTATCTACGTTGGGATACGATGTTTTCGGCCCATATTTCACTCCGGAGAGAACACTCACTGAACTACACAGTTGAATATCCAAGCCGGTCAATTCGCTTCCTCTCATACTATGTTTCTTGCATACGGACTACGTAGTAAGGAGAGACATAGCTAGGTGGGGTGGCCCAAACGAACAACGACGAACCCGGAAAGGCTTCCACCCATGGTGTAACGAAACTATTGATCTGATGGGCCGCGCACGAAGGCTTTAGCCGTTCGTTAAAAAGCATTCCCTTCCGGGACTCGAGAGCCGATCCTAGTTCATGCCATGCTAATGGTCGAGTCGAAGTCCTCGCGGATGTGCCAAATGGCGCCGTTTCGATCTGTGTTCTGTTGTGGTCCAATACTTATGGCAGCCCATGACACACAACCTATTTGCCCATAACTACGGCTTGTTGCCTTCTTTTGCCCCGCTTTGCTGTGGTTTTCTTTTCATTTGCTACAATCTCGCAATCATGAATCCCAAGACGCCCCCTCCAACACCTGTTTCCAACCCCGTCTGCCCTACGTACGGCCCGTGGAAACTCGTCAGCGTACCCGCAAGCGAAATCGAATCTGATACCTCTCAGTGGTCCCAGGAATTATCAAAGCTAGAAGTCAGTATTATAGGAAAGCATAGTGACGATGCCTACGAAGTTGCTATTGATCCACTTCATCTTCTGGGGCTCAAATCTCAGCCTTGGTACATGAATCTTAACGACAACCCGATACAACCCGGAGAGAGACAGAAAGATATTTATGGCATAAATGCCGCAACCAAGAAAGCTCGTGAGCAATGGCTTCAACGCGCTGCCGGTGTGATCCGCTCTGGACACCAGCCAGAGGTCAATGAAGCTTATCGCGATCATGCCCGATCCAATGGCTTACACGAAGAGCTCGCTAGAGCAATCTTGATTCATGATATAAAGGTAAGTTACCCTTTTAAGCTCTTTAATAGTTTAACTAACATATCTTACAGACATCAATCCCTTTGGTTCAGCAAAAGTTGGCACAAAACTGTGTGCTCTTATTTCTGAACTTGGAGAAAGATCATAGTTCTTCTGCCGCCTACAATTACCTTAGGAGTGATCAAGATGAGTTGCTTGAAAGTCTCCAGTGTTCGTTACGAATTCCAATACCACCCAAAAGGACGAAGTGTGACGAGACTCAAATCACTTCACTTATCCGAGCTCTGCTGGAATTGTCCGGCGGCAGAGTGGAAGTTCAACAGCATGGATTCATTGAAGAGTACACGGCTAGTGAAAACGCCGATCTTTACGCTTCGGTTTTCAACATTACAAGGTTGAGGCAGTTTGGAGATTTCGATCCAAAAGAAATGTGCAAAATGCTCTCGAAGTCTGTGGCGTTCTCTGAGATGGCCATCAGTATCCGATATGTGGAAGAATCGACCGCAAAGATGATGGACTCTCTCCAGGTTGGCTTTCGAAAGGGATACCTAGTACGTACGACATTCTCAAGTTGAACTACTTCGATGCTAATATGATCAGGAACTTCCATCGCAGGTGTTGAGTGGACTCGGGGTTGGCCAAATAGACACATTTGAAGCCTATCTGTAACTCCCCACTACATAAATATGAAGCAATGATACTAATATTGAACAGTACGCATACTTATCGAACCATTCCGCCACTTCAAAGACCGGAAAACAATACGCTACTCCTTCTTACCTGGAGCACGGTGGTGTCTGATCGTCAGCTCGATGTCCTCCGCGAATGGGCGAGTTCAGAAAATGGTCTATACAAGCAGTTGATTAGAGATTTCCGAGATCCCCAGACTGCGGAACAGCTTGTGTTGATCATGGCTGCCTTAATGAGCTATCGACGACTTCTTCCCGACCTCTCTGACGATTCCGAGCGGCCTATCAGGGGTAGCTATCTAGCCGACCTAGATGCTCTCTTGAATGGCTGTTCGCTTGGAAACAGTGGAATAATCGCGCAACGTATGGTCTTTTCGCTGATACGGGTATTCCGTTCCTCCGGGAACCAGTTTGGGGAGCTCACTACGTTCCTTGAGACTGTCCTTGACCGAGAACCTCCTTTATTGCATGTCTTTGACGGATTTTGTGATCAATATTGGAATCGGAGAATCGACAGCCACACTCGCCACACTCATGAGATCGTAATGGTAGAGTTGTCGCATTTGAAATTGCCAAAGCTTAGAGAAGATGGCGACCCAGACTGGGTCACCGTAACGCTCCCAGAGGCACTGCCTGTTCAGGACCATTCACAAAAACCATACAGTGACCACACACTGCCAGCTGTGAAAACGAAGTGCGTAGCTGCTGTATCGCACCTTTTTACCTGTTTATACTGACCTGAAAATAGGTCCATGGAGCAGTCCCATGGTGATCATCCCCCTAAGATCGATATCCCTCATACCATCGAAGTATCCACCGCGCCTAGAATCGCTGAAGATATGACTGCCTCTTGTATCGGCGCAGAATTTTCTTCGAAAGTCCTATTACCGCCCCTGGGCTTCCGCGGGGACCAGTACACACTTATACGAATGTTCAGGGTTGAAGATGAAAACGTGTTGCAAAAACTTGATGCAAACATCGGAAAAGTGAATGAGGTTCCTTGCATCGAGGAGTTGAGCGATGGGTCATGGGAGATTTGTATCCTCCAGTCGCATCGCCGTATCGTAAAGGATGAGCTCTGTAAGATATTCCCTGGCTCAAACGTCGACCTTTACTACGATCCTCTTGAACCTACGGCCAAGGACTCAAAGATCTGGGGTTATGATAAGGCAAAGAGGCTCTATGAAGTATGGTTTTTCGACAGAGCAATCCGGGTAATCAAAGAAGCCTGGTCTGCGGGTGCTGCTTGCTATGCTTACCGTCTGAAAGTCATGTCTGGGCTTAGCGTTGACTTTACGCTGATGCCTACGTACCAAGGCTATTTACAAAGCAAAGAAGACGCCGTCTATCTCCTTGAAGCCTGTCTTAGCGGAAAGCTTGCCCATTCATGTCGAGGGCCTCAAGATGGAGAGGCAACCATCAGTGGCAACATTTTCGTCTGGGAAGCGAGTATCACAGGCATTGATTGCTGGAGGGATGGCATGGAGTGGACTATCTGGGAAGAAGACGGCTTTGAGGTCGGCAAAGCGATCGATGATTCCGGGCTCATGAAGAAGACATTTAATATCCCCGCATATGAGCGCATTCATCATGTAGTGTCCTACTATACTGCATGTGATGCTCAAACCTTAGCTCAGCCATCAAAAGAACTTGACTTAGGGCCCTTCAGCAATCTCGTATCAAGTTTCGATGCTCAGCCTCAGCACCATTTTCACGGAGAGATAGCTCTTCGTCACCGAAGACACAACCATCAACGACAAGGAAGCCCGAAAAACACGCAATACGCCTGCACTTTCAGCAAATGCTTCATGAAATTTGAGAGCAAATATGCCTGGAAATTGCACGAGAACTCACAGCATTTCCAAGTGGAGTGCTGGTTATGCCCTTTTTATCCCTGTACTGACAGCAACCAAACTTCTACATATGGGAATGAAGATGGTAATGGACAGATTAAGACACGAATCTTCTATTCCCGTCGTGACTATATCACACATCTCCAATCTGTGCACTCTGTCAATAACGACACGGTCGATCAACAAATTCGTGAGCAGAGAATTGGTCGAAACTGCCAGAGTCGCTACTGGTGCGGGTTTTGTGGAAAGATTGTGCCGTTGCAGAAGAAGGGGCTGGAGGGCGCCGATGAGAGATTTGATCATATTGGGGGGCACTTCAGCGGTGGGGAGCAAATTGCGAATTATATTGAGATGGACGGTAGTGGTGTCAAAGGAGAAAACCGGGGGGGTGAGTTGGATGGATGCCACACCTCTATCACCTCTTCTGTGGACGATGCTGAAGTCTGGCCTTTCCAAGACGGCGGGGCACGTTGCAACGATGGAATCCACAAGACAGGAATGACGCGCGAGGAAAGTGTTGCAGATGCAGACGAATGGGACGATGATTTCGATTCCACGCCACTTCTAGAGCAGCCTTGCAGTTAGCGAACGCAGTGCCGCCCAGCTCTTACCAGCTCAGTCGCTCCAGTTTTCTAATAATAATCTGCGGTATAGGAGAAGTTATCGGTGACTAGTTCGGCGAGGTATTACTGTTCAATATCATCTCCCATCTTTTTGGAAAAGTGGTTAGCCTGAGTCCCTTGCATTAGTTAGTGCAAGCCGCACCACGTTAACATAATCTTTCTATGTTCTGGGATGATTTTCTTACCACACGTTTACCAATTCGAACAGACCGTAGCGTGTAGGCTATGTGCAGAATTGTAATCCGCAACACAATTCTGGTGCTGCGACTGCGACCGCAATTTCAAAAATAGAGGGGCACTCGTAGATCATCTTCGCTGTAGCATATGTACAAGATCTAACAAAGTCCTCGCGTAGATCCAGAGTCAAAGCTTGCATCAACAACTAACGTCCCAACTTGACTGTCATTGACTCTCTTGTTCGCCCGCTTAATCGCTTTGTCTCTCCGATCCTTAGTCCAGTCTCTCGCGTTCCGGTACGCGGCCGCTCCCTGACGGAAGGTATTTAACAGTGTCGTTCCACCAACCTTTTCTTGTCTTCCTTATCATCAACACATCTATCACCTAACCCTTCATTCTTATTCTCCTTTTTCATTCCAAATATATCACGATGGCCGCTTCTCCGATGTCTGCCCAGCAACTGGTTCAAATACTACGGAGTGGAGTCGGGGCCCGACGTAGAGATGTCATTACTCAGCTCTTCTCTCTCACGGCAGCGGAAATGCGAGGGGTGGTAGCCACGTGTCGCGTAGATGGGAGAAGTCCATCTCGCAGACCATGGGATGCCCGCGAATACGAGCTTCTACGTGATGCCCTATATAATCATTACACCAAGGTAAAATGTTGGGTCAATCTTTGTGGTTACTATTACTGACCAAAATAGCGAGGTTCAGACGATCTTCTTCTTGATTTCACCGGACGCTCCTACACAACTGTTGAGGCCGGCATCACGCTTCCTTGGTCACAATTTATCGGACTCACCTATGAGGCTCCTGATGACTGCGGCGAAGACATTGAGCACGAAGCTATCATGATCTTGATAGGCACTACACAGACCGCTCCGATACCCTTACCTTCCTTAAATCAATCTCTCAACCCCAGCGATCGACTAATCAGTGTCTATGCCACCATACCTACCAGATATTACGCCGGTGAACCCATTGACTCTGAGAATGATTCCTTGGAACCTCCTGATCTCGTCACCATGAATTTGATTTTGCATAGAGGTGTATTCAAACCCGACCCAATCTCTGCACATCTGTGCCCTGTCGATAAGTGTGTACTGTTGCAAGGACTAGCACGGTTCCGAGAGAATCTGAATCAAGCGAATGGACCTTTTCGACAGTGGGTTTTGGACGAGATTAGGAAATACGTCACATTAGACACGGATCATTTGGATATTGTGGAAGACAGGAGCGAAGATGGGGATGAAACGAACGAGAATCAAGCATAGACAGAAGAAGGACAACAGAAGTGAATATCTCATGTTTCCTGATAGCTTGTGTATGCATCTCAGCATCCACTGATGCCTTAGGCAACCACAGCATCGTGAGGGCGGTGACTTCTTACTCCGATCCCGACTCGCCAACGATCTGCTAGACCTTCCATCCCTGGTCGCCCCGCAGCGGTCCGTCACTGTGTGCGCTGCCGGACATCTGTACGTCTTTCACCGCGACTACCACTGGCATCTGCTTTTCGGTTACTTCCAACGGCCAAGAAGAATATCGGACTCGCTTCGAGGGTGGTGAGCCATCGCCCTCAGTCCTACTGTCGTCCTCGGCGAAAACGTCGAAGACTTGCTGCTGGGGAGGCGATTGCAAAGGCCTTAATGGTTGGCGGGCAGCAGGATGTTAAGGGCGTGAAGGAGGTGCTGTTCGTGCGAACAGACATGACAGTCAGAAGGCAGAGCTGTTCAGTTATCGATGGCGCTTGATGAGTTTCTCCGTGTATCAAGTTGCGAATCAACTGGAGTTATACTAGGACTGCTGTGAATTCAATCCAGGTGTAGCTTTATCCGTACCAGTAGCTAGAATTAGAGATTTCCTGTTCCCTTTCAAGTTCCTATGGTGGCGGCCAGTTTCATGACATCAACCACTGGTGCCCAAAAATAACGTATGACCACGTGATACTAAGGAAGACCTAAAATAAGGGTTCGAGGCGGCAGATGATACACGTATCGTTTCAAAACAAGCTCTGCCTGAGGTGAGCACTACCAACACGTTTTAGACATCATCTACAATATCAACTTGACCTCCAACCAGTTGGGGACAACTTTCGCCTGCCATCTAATCTATAGAGACATGAATCAACCACGCAAAAGCAATGATGAACGCGCACTCTGGCGTGCAAAATGTCGCGAAAAGCTGTCTGCTCATCTTAGTAATGTCCCCGTCCGACTACTGCTGCTAATCCTCACAAACAAACAGAAGTGAAATTGGGTCTGACAATACCTGGGGAAGATGTCCGTTTGATCACAGGTAGGGACGATCCGTACCGATGGTCAGGGCTTCCCGGAACCGAACATCTCTTCACAAAGCAGTTAAGCAAGCACTGCCTGCGATCCTATATTGAGATATACCATTGGGTTGGTAACTCCTTTGAAGCACTGCCTAATGATACGGTTGAGGGAGAGGAGCATCCGTCTGGTGCATCACTGAAGCGTGCCGTTCCTCCGGCGGATAGAGATCAGAGTGTAAAGGTTGGTCCTGATGGAAGAAGCTAAACCTAAGGGCTGTCTGATCTTGAATAGAAGCCGCGGCTCCTAACGCAGTCTGAAAGTTTCAGCAGCCGCATCAGGAGGCTGGAAGAGGAGAACCACACCATGAAGAGGCAGTTGGAACGGATGACGGAGACTACGAGCACGGCAGCCAAAGCCCAAAACACGCTGGAGATGTCACTCTCAGCAGCCCAGACGACCATAAGTCAATTAGAAGAGGAGGTTAGCACACAGCGTGAAAAAACAAGGAAGAGCCAAGCTCTCATCATACACTATCAGTCAAAGGCACAAGGCCTGGGCAAATGTATTGCAGATGTCGTGACTGCAATAAGGAGGGTCGAGAAGCAGGAGAGAGAAGCATTAACACCTCCACCCGTCATAGCAAGGTAGGCATATTCTACAGCTATCTAAGACTAGACATCATTCTCGTTGAAAAACAATCCCATCCTAGCACTTTCCATCATTACCTGGTGAGCCTCAATGATTCCAAGTGACATATCATCCATGATGAGTCGCAGAGCTGTGCTGGGGGTGAGGACGAAGAGGACATAATCGGGAATCGAATGGTTGACTATCAATCCTTCTTGGCGGGCCCTTTGCAGTGGCTCTTTCAGCTCAAACAAAATGAATTCAGTGCTAGACAACGTCAGCGAAAAGCATGTCTCTCACAGCGGGTTAGTAACCGACATGAGAGATTCTCCTCGAGGTCCGTAATAGCCACTCCTAGTCATCTCTGTACCATAACCCTTTAAGTCTTGCATGTGCTCCTCATAACGCTGCCGAAATGGTGTTCGGAAGCGGCCACTGAGAACATCGACAAGAAATGGAACGTAGTTCCGTAGACGGTCGGAAAAAGTACCCCAGCTGATTGTTGGGTATGAGCGTTGCCGCCATTCCTTCTTCATTGAGGCGAGCTCGATATCCCAGCATCCACAACATTTATTTCGTCGATGGCCCATTGTCTGTCCTGAATTGACGACTCCACATCTTGAGCACTTTTCGCCTGACATACTTCGCTTAGTAGCCCTGTCGGCTGATTCCCTACGTTCGCAGCCAATCTCCACAGCCAAGTTAGTGGTCTGTGACGATGCTGTGTTGATCAGAATGGAAAGTGATGGCAAAGAGTCGGTTGATTTGATGGAATCACAGTCGTTAGCGGCCGTATCGCAACGCTCGATCGACCACCATGACGTTTCCTTACGGCTCGCATCTTGCGGAGAGTGTTTGAAGGGCGCGTGTTCGCAGCGATTTTCGGCACCTGAGTGGGTAGTATGTGACGATGTTGCATTGATCAGAACGGAGAGTGATGGCAAAGACTGGGGTGACGTGACAGAATCACAGCAGTCGGTGGCCGCATCACAATTAATGCTCTCCGGCCGAGATGAGTAGAAACGTTCAGTTAAAGGCTCACTTGCGCTCTCGAACCCTTCTCGGGCTTCTGCCGCTATCATTCCCGCGTCATATTCAAGATATTCCAATAGAGGATTAGTCTGACGACCCTGCTGCTTTGATTCGGTCTCGCTGAGCGGTTCCACTACCCTGAAATACTCGGAGGACGGCGGGTCAGATAGCAGGCTCTCCGAGCTGAACAAAGCTGGGTCCAAGTAGTCCTGGACTACGCCAGGGCTGTTGTTGGCGGTGGGCGTAGAGTCGGAGGTAATGTTGGCAGTGCTGCCTACCCTTCCGCTATCATCGTCCAGCCAAAAGACGTCCTGCATGGGAGTCCTGTCACCGAAGCCGTCCGGTCGACCGCTCTCTGGGAACAGCTGCTCAGGCGATGCATGACCGTCGAATCCCTCTGCATGGTGGTTGGTCAAGGCCATGCTGTGACTGCCATCATCAAGTTCGGGATAACAGTGAGATGACGGTGATGTCGGGACCAGAGGCTGATCCCTACAAAGGCCCTTATCCCGGCCGCTAGACGGGTTGGGGGTATTTGACCTGGTACACGGGGACCACTCAACAAAGGTCAACCCTGTGGTCTTTGACCCCCAATCCGATTTCCTCCCCTTGGATCGCTTCGTCCTGTGCGGTAGTACCGGCGCTGGACTGGGCGGCAGAATTTCACACCCAGGCTTACCGATAGGAGAGCATTCAATGAACTTAGAAGCTGTTTTCGCGAGCTTTCTCTTCCGACGTGGTCTCGACTCCTCTTCAACCTCTTGACCCAGAATCGGGGCCATTTCGGTAGGATCTACGTCGTCTTGGGCAGGCGCATTTGCGCCGAATCTCCTCCCTTCGGCCTTCCATAGGCCATGAACATCGCTCAGATGATAGCGAAGGGACACTGCGTCTCCCTTCTCGGTGCCGCAGCCGCAGAATCCTGGCCAGGAGCGAATCTTTCTGACGTGCTCATTCTCCACGTGCGCCATCAGAGTGCAGTTCCGGGTCCACTGCTTGAGCCTGCCAGCGGCTGGAAGGCTCTCATCTACGAGACACCAGGGGCAGAAGGCTGGACTGATCAGAGTGTGACAGTACACACGTATCGCACACCATGTGGGCTTAAAGGTGTCGAGATGGCCGCGGCAATGCTCCTCCCACGTGGTGTCGCCGTGGAACCATTTGAAGCAGAGGAAGCAGTATTCCACTCGAACCGTCTTTTCCGCCGCGACGGCCGCTATATATTCTTTGCGGCGGCAGGTGTGAATGTGGTCGGCTCGGCTCCACTTCGCCTCCGGTAAGTTCGATCGACACACCGGGCAGGCTCCATCGACAGGCTCCTCACCAGGACGGTACATGACTTCGAAGCTCCTTGTGGTGAGCGACAGCAAGTCCTGCACGCACTGTAGCTTCTGCTCCCTGGTCCGAGGTTCCGTGGACTTGATCATCGTGGCCAGACGAGCACGCTCCGGCATGATGCGGAAAAGGGTCTCTGCCCGGCTGGCGGCTGTTGACCGGTCCTGCGAGATCCTTCCCCGCGTTTCGATGATGCTTTTGTATCTGTGCTCAAGCCAGTCTGCTTTGCACTGTTCAAGGAGTCGGTTCTTAAGCCAATGCCGATAGGTGTTAAACTTTGATTCTGCGTGCTGGATATCCCTCTGGGGTGCACCAGCTTTCCGGAGCTCGCGGAGGCTTTGAAGCAGGCTGCATGCCTTCGAATCCCGAAGTAACTCTGCCATTCTCTCTGCCGGTAGCTCCTGCGGAAGGCCCAATGCTCGCTTGGTGCTGACGCTTCGAAGTTTCTTGATATGGTCAGTGCGCTGCTCTCCTTTCAGGAGCGCCCCCATTCCGTCGACACCAGCAATGTCAGAAATGTAGTGTTTGTTGCACACGTCTGATGATGCCCAGCCGAGCAGCTTGTTTCTCTCTCCAGCGGTAGCGATTTCTGGCCCCAGAACAGAACGTTAGCTGGCAGCAGCAATCCATCTGGGGGAAGAGACATGGAAGGGCGGATGTGGAGCGTTTGAAACTTACTATCGACAGCATTCGCCAGGGCGCGCCGCAGGGCGTGAATGGTGAGGACGCCATAGTAACCTGCATTCCGGCTCATCTGCTGAAAATAGTATCTGAATGTCGACTCGTCCAGCATGCGATCAGAGAGACCTCCGTGTCTCGTGGCTGTCCGCAAGACTGGGATATCCAATTTAGATGGATCCTTTCGGAGTTCCATCATTGGCTCGTCTTCCGGTACGCGCTGCTCCCACAGCTGGGCTGGGGAGCTGATACCGAGCAGCACGGAATCCCTAAAAGCCATGCGAAGAAGGAACGCCGTGCAATCAAATTTGAGGAGCGGGTATTCGTACATGGTTACCTCGCTTCTGTTGTGGCTATCAGCTCAGTGTGATGTAGAAATTGCGGTGGAACGGGGACTGGAGAACGCACACATGATTCTCGGGATCCTTGTTGCCCTTGACCCAACGTTGTGTGATCTTGAGGACCAACTCTGTGGTGCCGTCTGGGAGAGGGAAGAGGTAGATATGGACGTCCTGCAGGTTCACCGTCAGCTTCAGCCACCATGTGAGTTCCGGGATACCGCTGTCCCCGATAGTGTACTCACCTTCCAAGTTAATCCCTTGAAGATGACATTCTCGGACTTGCCGTCCGCTCCCTCCACTTCCCCAGTACATTTGTGCAGAAAGGCCCCTATGCGGGCCCCTGAGTAGCTGTAGGCGTGTGTAAGGAACGTTATTTGACTCCTCATTTCTTCATGCATGAAAGCAATATCAGGATCGGTCCAAAGGGACGTGATGCAATTGTTCAGATCCTCATCATTGAACAGGTGTTTCTCCCGCTTCTTCGTAGTACAACAACCCTCCTTGATCAAGGTATCTCGGACAAACTGAAGGGGATGGTCAACCCAGACTCTTAGCTGTTTCGAAACTGTGCGACAGGGCTTACTGTATAGACATCTAGCCTTAGCTCATCTGGTATCTTTGTTCCTGTCATCCTTGAGAATCCGCTGAAAAATTTCTTCACGGTGTTTCTGACTGAGGTATCGTTGGGTAATTCATCTAGCCGACCTCGACGAGACTTGCAGTACCATCGCGCGAAGTCTTTAACAAACACGTTGCTAGGGGGAGGACATCCTTCCTGTAGACACTCTGCAGCAGACATCCCTTTGTGTGACATAAATCTGTGTGAGCGTTGTCAGCGATCGGAAAGAGTATAGACACTAGACCTCCCTCGTAAGGAGCTATGCTAAGAAGCCTTACATGACCCACTGATCCAGTGCCTCTTGCTGATTCATTCGATATCTGCCAGAGGGTTCCGCCTCTTTCTGGACCACACGATCTTTCTCCTCGTGCGCTCCAGCGACCCAGCCATTGGCTTCGGCTGCTTGGAAATAGTCTTCTGCAGTACGCTTCCGACCCATGATTTTACAAAGGAGATGACAGTAATAGCGGACGTGGAAAAGGAGGGAGGTAGACTACAAAATAAATATCCCAGCATCCACAACATTTATTTCGTCGATGGCCCATTGTCTGTCCTGAATTGACGACTCCACATCTTGAGCACTTTTCGCCTGACATACTTCGCTTAGTAGCCCTGTCGGCTGATTCCCTACGTTCGCAGCCAATCTCCACAGCCAAGTTAGTGGTCTGTGACGATGCTGTGTTGATCAGAATGGAAAGTGATGGCAAAGAGTCGGTTGATTTGATGGAATCACAGTCGTTAGCGGCCGTATCGCAACGCTCGATCGACCACCATGACGTTTCCTTACGGCTCGCATCTTGCGGAGAGTGTTTGAAGGGCGCGTGTTCGCAGCGATTTTCGGCACCTGAGTGGGTAGTATGTGACGATGTTGCATTGATCAGAACGGAGAGTGATGGCAAAGACTGGGGTGACGTGACAGAATCAGCGGTTTAAGTTGCGGACATCGCTATCCAGGGGGTCAAGAACCGGTCCATGTAAGTTTTGCTGACTGATCAGCTAGTTAGCTAGCTAGCCTGCTCTATTGCGCTCGTGCTTTTGCGCTGTGATTCAGGTACCAGTCCTCCCGTTCCGAGCTCTTCTTACATACTGCGCGAGTAGCTGCAAGTTCTGTCGAGGCAGCAGCCACAGGAGAATTCGCTAGCAGAGCCTGAAGCACATGAAGCATACACTTGTATCCCTTCCATCCCATCTATCAATCGTTTTCACTTGTGTCAGCAACGACGTCCAGTTCTCACCTTAATCTGATCGCGGGTCTGATGACGTGGACTCTTCATTCCCAGCTGCAGCATGACAATGGGCGCTTGTGTTACTCATCTCGACCGTTCGCCGTCAAGCTCGCTCTGCCGCGTCTTTCATGCCCTTCGATCTCACCATCGCTTCATCCTCATTGGCACAACCCCACCCATAATTCCCGTCCTCTCCGGCCTCGATTCATCCTCACTCCGCGAAGGAAGAGCAGACATAGAAGTAGACTGCATCTCAAGGTCCTCAAAGTGAACGTCCGAGAAGTCCTCCTCGCTATCCGCTAACGTCCTACCACCTGGTCCATGACGTCCAGCCAACATGCCACCACTCATCTCCCTTGGCTTCTGGGCTGAATTCGGTAATGGCTTAGCGCCGCCATTTGCAAGTCCAATCCCATTTACTTTCGGACTATCCGTCTCCACCAAAGTCCTTCGAGATCTCAACCCGCTAACCGCCGTCTGCGATGGGGTATGCGTCTGCAAACCGCCCGCACTCCCATACTTGCTCGGAAAAAGTCTGGGCCACGTCCTCTGTAACGGCGTCCTACACATTGGCAGACACGCACAAATCACTGCAGTACTAGCTTCAATCATTGTCCACATCGTGCTCGCCACAGTGCCGACCATGGGATCTTTGGCTTTACTGCCACTTTCTAGAGTTGTGGATCTCAAGATGCTGGTGGCGAAGACGAAGATGCCCAGCCCAAAGACGAAAGTCAGGCCGATTTTTTGGGAGCGGGGCAGGCGGAGAGACCAGATCATGAAGGGAAGTGTGGTTAGAATTATTATGTCAGTGGAGATGTTGTAGATTGCGTTGGCGAGCCAGAAGGCAGTTGTGTTGATGCAGCGGGGATGGGATTCTGAACTCTTGACGCCAGGGTTGTGGTTTGTAGGCACAGGGGGGGCATGGTGATCCCAATAGTAGTTGATGGGAGTACATTGGAAGACAGTGGCCAGTATGGAGGCTATGGCGTATGCGCAGACGATGGCGAAGCAACACCAGCAGGTTTGCACGAACCAGGGTGCAGTGAAGATGCGGAGGTACAGGGTCAGAATTGAGAGTTTGGTGAAGTTGATGGTGAATTTGTAGAAGATTTGGTCGAGATAGAACATCTGTAGAAGATATAAACGGTCAGAGAGCATCGCTTGGATTGATGCTTGTGTCACACGCGGAAAAAGGAGCAGTCTGAGGTCTGAAGCATACCTGAAGGGCTAGTTGGAGGTCGGCCGGATGAAGTGAATTTGACGGCTGTCCATAACCATGATTGACACCAACAAGGTTGACAATACCCAAGGCGAAGAGAAAGATCTAGATAAGCATTTCAGTGTCAGCTATCTGGCAGCCGCAGTAGTCCGGGCTCTGCAAGTCTCTTACCAGTGATAGTCCGATGCACAAGTCATCGATTCCAAGCGTTCGAACAAGGCGAATTCGCCAGTACAATCTGTTGAAGACAAGACCGGCCGCGAGTAAAGGCCCGGCTATGGACGGAATGACAATATGTGCACCATGCCCTCCAAAGCCGAAGTCTCTGGTGGTGAGGTCTGAGGCGCGGTTAACGATATCCATGGTGGTGAGGTTGAAGTGAGAGATATGGAAGTGGATGTGTTAAGAAGTAAGATGAATCAGTGTCTCGGGTTTGAGCGGAGAAAAACGGAGTGAGGGATGTGTACGATATGCTTCCTAGAGAATGCCTCAATGATGAAGAATCTAGTTGAAGGTGGGGATATCAAACAAGTGAATGTGGTGGTTATGTCGGCTGGAGATTGACGGATAAGCTGTGGTTGTGATACGGCCGGATAAGGGTGACAAACGAAATCATGGTCAGGTCAGGTCAGGTCAGGTCAATATCGAAAACACTGCGGATTATATTGGAAGGTGAGTTTGTTCCTTAATGTTGCCACAAGATAACAGTTGACTAGCTTGTCGTTGGATGCCATCGTTGGAGGAGTCGCTGGCTCCAAGAAGAGAAGCAGCGACAAGAAACAAAACTGACGAAGCTAGCAAAAGCAATACAAGACAACAAAAACTCACAAGCTGCAGTCAAGATGCCTATACTTTTGATACCGCAGACACTCAGCGCATGGTGTTTCCCGGACTCAGACTCCTCCTGGGCTCATTCACTGGATGCTGCAGCCTGGCGAGAAGGATGGGAGGAGATGTGCACTCATAACCAGGTACCTTACCAACCAGAACTCAAAGTGCTTCAGGAGCTGGCAGTTAACCCTCTCACTTGTCTTTACCGACTCTGTTTGTGACCTTTGCATTGCAATGGTCAAGTGTATGTTGGAAAGCATCAGGCCATGATCACGGCTGTAGTCCCGCTCTGCGGGCGGCTTCTTGCAGCTTTACTGTACTTATCAACTAGAGCACGGGCTGCGAGGACATGCCACACTCATGAACATGGTATCTGGCCCATGATAGCTCCGTGTCAAGGTGGTTGGCAATGTTTGCTGGGGAAAAGAATCTGGGTGGATGTCCCTGTGGAAATACCCGTTATGCATGAGGGTTATGCATGAGGTCGTGTGACCTGTCAACAACTTTCGGACATTTTGCCATCTGCTGCTGCTGCTGCTTCTGCCTAACTCTGCACGGGAGTTAATACGGAACTGGATCCTTATTGACTTCACAATTCGTAGGGGTTGGTGTCTTAGACATGCTGCGGGAAATTGGAACTTGGGAAATTGGGACCTGCAGCTGCATCTGCTGTCTCCACCTTTTCCCAGCTGCAACTCAGCAACCGCTTGAACTAAACTGCTGCTTATGCCTGGTGAGAACCTGCTAATACCATGTCTTCTACGGAGTACACGCATGAACATCACTATAGTGGCTAATTGATTTCAGCCAGGGTGCTTAGGTATCAACTGTGATCCTGGGAAGGGGAAGGACGGGATACATAGAAGTCCCTTGGTCTATTCAGATCTTTTCAGCGCAAACTGGCACGCAGGGGGGAGATGCCCAGAGCACAAGTTAGGATGAGGTACCCGTTGACTACAACAATTGTACATGCTATTGGGCTGTCCTTTGATAGATTCTCTAAAACACATACCGTGTCGATGAGAAGCACTCAGCTGCAGTGAATACAAGTAGTTTCCGCGGCTTTGCATGCCGATTATTGCAACCGTTCCTTCCTGCTCCTGCTGCTGCGAGTATCGTGAGTTTATCAGCTAAACGGCATTGCTTGTGAATGTGATGGTTAGAGACTGCAATGTAGACATAGCCCAAGATGACTTGTGTCTTTTTCCATGTGTGCCAGTCAATGCTGTTCAGTGCTGTTCAGTGCTGTTCAGAGTGTTCCGTGAAGAGCCTACACTAAGCGTGTAATTCACCTTTGTCCCAAACACTGAATAGATTGATGAGCATCTGCCCTCTGTCAGCAATCTCACTATAACTTTTCTCTAGAAGCACCCTCCTGATCTTGAATTTGTATCTACCATATGAGTAACAAAATGTCGTCAAACCAGCGCGCCGTGATTCTTGCCAGTCTGAGAGGTCAGACATTCCGCATCCCTGATCTCCATGCAGTCTTTTCAGGATGGCCACAAGATACAAGCCGACATTTGCCCAGCATCGTGCCTGCCATGGACAGCATTCTTGACAGGTAAGTGCGGAGCCCTTACTTCTCCCTTGTCCGTGCTCTGACCTAGCCTTTGCTTAGCAACGCATGCAGCGACGCCATGACCAAAAAATTGAAGCAGGAAGATCTTGCTACACTGACCGCGAGGTGGTGGCCAGTGGCAGACCTTGAAACCTTGCTTGATCTAGCACAGTTTGTTGCCTGCATTTTCTCAACAGATGGCATGATCGATCAGGCGTCAGGCCCGGGCAAAGACAAGACTCAAGCCTTCCAAGCCTTGCATCGTAGCACTGACAAATTTGTCGAGCAACGTCTTGACATGTCTCGTGATGCAAAGGTGCCCCGCTCTTCAGACTCATTGATCAACAGCTTTCGTGTGTTGAGCGGCTTGCTTCGTAAACGATACACAATCGGTGAGCATTTTTGCAGCGACCGCAGCATAGCGGGAAGGAATACAAATCTGACCTCGTGACTACAGAGCAGCAGAAGATGTTCCTTGACGAAGCCAAGTTCACCATGGAGATGTTGAATCTTCAGCAAAAGCTCCGGCTCGATGGCAAGATTCCAAGTCTTGCAGAGTACTGCACCTACCGTCAAGGTTCATGCTGCATTAATGCCATGGTCGCCCTGGTCGAGTAAGATCTTGGATTGTTGTCGCCATAGAAAAGGTCATGCTGACTCTGCTAGGTATGGTAACAGCCTGTGCATCCCTGGCGAGGTCATGAACAACCCAGACATGAAGGTTCTCAAGAAAGAAGCCGTACATGCAAATTGGATGTATGTCCTTTCGAATTACTGTACCTGGCTAAGCACCATTCAGCTGACAGGATGTGTAGCACGAATGATATTGTGTCAGTGAAGAAAGAGCTCGTAAGTGAAACTGATAAGTCACTGCTGCTCTAGCTTAGCATGATGCTGATGCTGTAACTTGTGGTACAGGCTTCCGGCTTCGTTGAAAATCTGGTGGTGCTTTGCGCATCGGATGGAAATGCGCAGACTGGTGTCGACACTGCTGTGAAGCATTTGCGGTCATCGGTGGAGCGCTTTGAAGTCGCTGCGGCGAAGCTCGCTACATATTATGCTGGCGATAAAGCCCTCGCTGAAGACATTGGCAAGTTCGTACAAGGATGTCGATGTATGTGCATGGGGAGCTACACTTGGAGGTAAGTGTCTGCGAAATATCAAATTGAAGATGCTGTCAAGCTAATGTTGTCGTAGTCTTACTTCGAAGAGATATGGTCTTGAGGAGATGAAGCGAGATGGTGCTGGCGGGTTGGTGGTTGTGGTTTGATGGAAGAAAGCGTCCAAGGCTTCTGCCGACACATCCGAGGAGTTCATCACTTCTTGTACTCCACCGTACTCCACACGGGTGTAACTCATCATCCCTGCTGCACACACCTCTTCATCTGTCTCAAAAGTTCGCAAGCTTCACTTGTCATTTCGATCATGACCGAGGAGCACATTCGGGAAGCTAGAAAACCGATCGACTGCGCAAAAATGCAGCTACTCATTCTGCATTAGCAACAAAGTGTATATTCAAAGCACTAGATATCGCAGATTCCCCATCACAAGCTCCGAGATCAGCCTGAATTAGTATCGCTCCTATCCATGAGCTTCGTTGACGTATGACCATGTCCAGATAAGCGTCTCATCGACTCGTTTGCTCATGCAAATCATGTCAGACGTCCAATACCATGCCACCCAGCCTGAATCAGATATCTACCAGAAAACCCCCAACCGCCAAAGTATCCATGCAATGGCTTGTTACATAGGACCGGCCTTGTGTAGCATCCCCAATACTTATGTAGAATTGGCATCATAGCTAGGGACAAGGAAGATTGGGCACCTGCAACCCCACCGCTATTCAACTTAGAAGGTATGTGGAGAAACCAGCGAACCGTGAGTCCTGCTCACGGATCAAAGGAAACCCGACTCAGACAGCAATCTATAAGAGAGGAGAGACATGAGTCAGACCCATCTACATCGTTGGGGGTGTGAAGATTTTGTCGTGCACACTCACCTTGCGATCTTCTCATCCTCTCGCTCCCGTGGTTCGATTTGCAAGCTCTTATCATACATCTCATGTACATCGCCAGCTTCTCTCATGTTGCTGAGTATATACTCCTGAAGATCAGGAACAGGATTGAGCGAGTACGGTACGTTCTGATACTGCTGGATGTCACGAATGACCTCGGCTGTCTTGGTCCGCTTGGCAAAATTAATGAGGTTGGAGTTCTTGACGATCGACGCGATTCCATCTTCGATGAATGTCAGATCCGTAAGATAAACACCTAGAAAGGGGATGCATGGCGGGTTTGCCCGGCGAAGCCTCTCCCGATATTCACCAAAGTTCTTGGTGCTGGCCATAAGCTGTCGCATCACATTCAGAGACGTCATGGTCTTTGGGCTGACTTGAGTCCATGTTCGATTAAGCCGGTGTATTGGAGCAGTTCCCAGAGCAGAAACAATAGAGGTAAGGGTAGAGAAATTATTCATGTTGCGGCATTTCTGTATTGGTCAGTCTTTGTGAGTTGGCGTGTACGGCTAAACTCACATCTGCAATCGAAACAAAGTGCTTGATGACGAGTACTCTCTTCTTAACCTCCGACTGTGAGAGTATCATCTCCGCAACCCAGTTCGTGAGCTGGTTGGAATGGAGGATCAAGGACTTCACATTCGGTGCTGGGTCGGGCTCCTCAGGACCAACCTTTTTCTGCCACGTCTTGCCCAGACATTCAGTTGGTTTGATCTTTCCATAGAGCTTAGACTCGATAATGGTAAGCTGTCGTGCGAATTCTGTTGCGTCTATGTCGAGGAACTTGAGCTTTTTCATATTTTTTGGCAAGATCGGGGCGGGAGCAGAATTCGTCAATGTTAGCACAAGTCTTTTAGCAGAAGTGTCCTGACCCTTCAGCCTCTGCTCAACCACCGCCATCAGAGGTCCTGAGCCTGGTGTCTTGGTCGTGGCAATTGAGTCTTTAGCAAATGAGTAGATCCTGTCGAGAAGCTTCCTGCTCTCTCCGTCATTCTCCTCCATCCAGTAATGCTCTAGCCAGCTCTTGAGCACATTCACAACTCGAAAACGCACAAGTTTCTGCTTCTTCTCCTCCCAGTTTGTGAGATCGTGTTGATTGATCCCAGGTGGGGGTTGAATGCTAAATCTTCTCACCAGAAGCTCAAAAAGTTCGCTCGCAGTGGTGAAAGAGCGGTAGGTCAGCAGGAACGTGCCGTTAAATACTGCATCTAGTCTGTCATGGCGGGTGAGCTGCTCCACCAGACCAGTTAACGTTCCATGCTTAAGCTGTGGAGGGGTTGACTTCGTATCATAAAAGACTTCATTCGGATGATCTAAATGCAGGTACCACGGACGGTCCTCCGTCGCGCTCATGCATTCGGCACCTGTCGGCCTTGAGACAACGTCAAGTGGTGTCATCTGTCCAAAGAAACGACGCGGTTTGTCCGTTGGATCCAGACGTCTGATCTTGTCCGATGCCTTGTCAGTATTGTCATATGAGGCATTTTGGCTAGCGCCTGTGAGCTGCGGCCTCGTCAACGCGCCTTTTGCTGGACTGATATGCAGAGGGATTTTCTGACTTGCCTCAGCATCAGGCAATCGTACTTCTTTGAAGGTGTCGTGAGACGCTATTGTGTCTATCAGCAATTGCATCAAGTAAACTATATGTGAAACGTTGTTATCAAATTGCCGGCAAGTGGCTACAATCCTAGCGAGACGCTCATCGAAGGGCGGGCCACGTATCTCAGCCCACTCATCCGGCAGACTGGCGGTAATGCTCTGACAAGTAACAATGAGCTCTGCGACATTGTCATAGGCCTGCTGCTTCTGTGAGCCGAAGTCAAGCAGCTGAGGATTCTGAAAGGTAGAGCCCAGAGGCCCAAGATTGACTGATTCGACACAGGAGATGAAAGGTTTAAAGGACTCAATAACTTTTCCAGCAGCGAGACAGATGGCATCACCAAGCTGGATCTGCCGGGCTGGTGTGATCACCTTCTCCGTAATGTGCAGCTGGTCTTCCAAACGCCGAATGTTTGCAATAAGAGACTTTCTTGCTTCATCGACCCGACCCAAAAGCTTGAGATCGAGGGTCACGAAATGTCCATCACCCCTTTCGGGACTGCCTCGGTCTCCCAAGGAAGTCGTGCTAATTGGATCCTGAGCATCCACATTGTTGTTCTGCCAATTGCCTCCAGTCGTCCTACCTAGCACGAAACCTGGAACTAGTCGGGGTACCTCTTCCCCCCGTTGTTGCCTAGCTACCTCGACATAGCCGTAAACGGCATGAATAACTCCATCAGCTTCCTGCAAGCACTTGGCATAGGCATCTGGACCAGGCCAGTCAGTTGCGGCAATGTGAGAGGATAGAACCAGCTTGGAAAATCTCGACATCATATCCCTGAAATGAGGATAGAGCGCTTTGTTTGTTGAAATTATTGAGGGGTTCCCAGAATGATTGTCAGTTGTCCCTGAACCTGCAGCAAGCAGCATTCTTAAGTGGTCTGAGATGTCTTCGGCTCTGCTAACGAACTCTGCTCGATTGTGATTTTTCACGACCTGCCGATACGCGTGGACAGACTGACTCATGTTATCAGTGAGAGCGTCCCATGTCGTCGGAACGGTGCTTCCATCGTTAAAGAAGTACCTTGGAACGCTTGTATCCTGCGGTAGGCCAATCGGATTGGTCGAAAATGATGTTGTGGTGCCAGCTGTTGTCTCGAGGCCACTTTCTGCATGCGTTGCAGCACTGATAATATCATTTGTTTTCATGTACATATTTGGAGGCGCTTTCCGGAGTTCTGCCACAGGTGATGTATTCATCGAATCTAAGGATGTCGACGTCGTTGAGGAAACACGATCAGAGTTAGATGATCGTCTCTTGTGTGGTAGCACACCGTTTGATGCCAACATCAACGACTCGCCCTCTCCTTCAGAGCCGGAATTGTCCGGGTCATCCTCTTCCCCGCTAAAGCTATGATTTGACATTTCTAGAGGTGCTCGCGTTTGTTCTGGCACAAAGAAATTTGTTCGATCTTGTGGGCCAGTTTCATTCATTGACGTGGGTGTCTCCAGGGGTAGTTCCATCGTGCTGACACCTGTCAGAGTGTTAAAATAGAAGAGTCGGCCGTCCGGTGTAGCCTGCGGTATCCAGTAGGCAGCCTCTTCTTGATCGCCTGACTCTTCACCATCTGTGGGCAATCCTGAGTCGCCTTCATACGGATTCCCTTCTGAGTCCACATCGTCATCTTGTTCACCATCTTGCTCATCATCCGTCCCCGACTCTGCGCTTGCCTCACTCTCGTCGACTCCGTTACCTTCATACTCGCCTGGATCTTCTGGGCCAGATACTACGGCACAGTAGTTGCTGGGAAACCATCCTCGAACGTCGTTGATGACCCCATCCCACCAGCCACTTTCTAATTGTGTAAGCACTTGTATTATGTCACCTTGGCGAAAACTCAGGCTAGTGTGGTCGTCGGCATCGTAATTATACAGCGCACGTACGTAGAGGGTAGGAGGGTCTGGAGTGGCAGTGTAACCATTTATACCCAGCGATCGTTGCGATCTGTGTCTCTGGTAGGAAAGGCTCTCGTAATCTGCAGGTGCAGGCACTTGCTCATTCGGTGACGTTACCTCCGCAGGCTCATCGCTTTCTGTGTATTCAAATGCAGCGGCAAACGTTTCGCCTTTGCTTTGTGCATCGATCTTGTTGGTTGGGGACTCGGCCATCGACATGCTGATGCCGAAGCCTGGTGTTGCGTCTCATCGATCTTCCCCGAAGGCCAAAGCGTTTTCAGTGTTGTTACTCTTGGAAAAGAAAAGGCCTAACATTGATGTGAATCAGGATTCACTGAAGCATCGATGACCATCACTTAGCGCAAATGGAATGGCTGGACGGACAATCGGAGTGGTCGTATCGAGGTGTGTGCGGTTCCTAGGCGCCGGATGGGTGTGTGCCGATCTACTCTTTGACCTCAGGTGTCCAGCTGGGTACTACGCTTCACATCGGCTTGCAAAAAGACGGTTATTCGAGCATTTCGAGCAGTTCTTGACAAGAATTATCATGTGGATGATCTTGTGTCAATAGGTTGGCCAGGTCGAGACAGGCAGCCAATGCCTCCTGAGCTGAGGCAGAAATTGTTTCTCCCGAGACAAGCAAGGCTGCACAGCCTGATTCAGCCTCTGCGTTACATAGCTGCTTCTGTGCGACAAGAGGGCGATTCGAGAAGCATAGCTCGACCTACAACCCATTAGAAAGGCTCTGTATCCGAGATGGACATTCCTGGATTGATGTTGAATACCCTTCCTTGATCGAGTCCTGTAGAATGAGAACTATGAGCTCTAACAATCAGCTCACCAGCGCCAAAAGGTCCCTGAAAGCGGAACTTATATAATGGATACTCAGCAAGCCGCAAAATTGCGGAAAGCTGCAGTCATTTTAGACCACTCTACGACACAAATCTGGCTTCTACAGTCTCAAAGGAGAGAAGGTCTCTAGTCAAACGTCCCCAACAGTACAACGTTGAGGATGACCCATGCTGGCATATAAATTGTTATTTGATCGGTGTCAGTAGCTAAGGACTCTCTGCTTTATAGCATCGTTGTATAAGGATAGGCGCAAGGATTACCACGAGCTCCATAAATGCTACCCTCCCACCACTGGTCAACGTTTTCAGGTACTGCAGTGGAGGGAGACACTACCCAACATAGTAGACATATAGTCTAACCAACATTTCATCCCAGCATTTCCAGGTCAATGAGAATTTATCCAGATGAAGGAAGTAGTTTCAAGAGCGTTCATGATGGAGAGCCAGGCGGTGCAATTTTCACGACCTAAAGCCGTCAAGGACCTTTTGACAGAGTGCAACACAATTTATTAATCATAAGAAACCATGATTGCAAAGAGCATCCAGATTTCGCATGTAGCAATGATGCTGACTAGTTCTTAGTCGAGCAACAATAGACATGCAACATTGCTCAATCAGGACAACCCCCACCATACCATAGGACAGAATGATGACATAGGGAAAAGAAAATTGTCAACTGGCATCACTGTAAATGCATGGCACACAGCCTATGGCTCTGTGCTCTGCAGCATTGGTGCTCAGAGCAAGACCCAGCTTGTTGGTGAGTTGAGAGTACTAGTTTGCCATAATTATTGAACGCTTTCTGAGCAAGAATGGGACCCTAGATTTCATGGAGTATAATCTTTTCACCATGTTTTGGCAAGCATCGTTTTCGCGTGGAAGACGGGAGCGCCAGTTTCATTAAGGAGAGAACTATATTACGTCCTACTTTCATAGTAGGTAGCCACGTTGGAGGCTGCTTTAAATCCTTTAGCACTTCTATGCTAGTGTTCTCCAGCCTACGGATTGGCTATCAGTCTCTTAGAAACTTCCGGAATCTTCCCGCGTGCAAGTCACAATTTTGGGAGGGGGCGGTGGGGCAGGATTTAATCTTGGTTGACAAGTTGATGTAAATTAAGTCGACATCCTTAGACTAGATACTTGTATGGAACATTCACTTTGCTAGGGCATTCAATGATTTGTAACCAAACAAGAGGTGGCAAGGTAATAAGCATTGTTTGAGGCAAGATTTCATGTTTGTATATGGTCTAGTGAGCACTTCTTAAGAAGCATAGTTCATGGTGCGGAAAAGTCCTGCTTTGCTCATGGAATCACCATTATGCGGCTCTAGTGGCCGGGATTCAGGGAACGAAAGTGGAACCTGGTAGCGGAAAGGACGCTCGTAACATTAGTGCATCCATTGTACGTAACTAGTATCAAACCCGATGGTCTGGAGTGATGAGATGATCTCAGGGACAAGAAAATAAAAAGCTGGATATTAGGGCATCTTCACATCTGCAATTCCAGGGGCAACTTAGGGGAATCGGATCTGTAAGCACGGAGGATCAGCGGTTGATTCAGGTTTCACACCGGAATGACCTCATGTGCTCCTGGGCCTATGCAAAAGGTTTAGACACCGTGTGTGGATGACAGCTGAGCATTTTGTTCATACACCTTCCAGATGGAACAGGCTCGGACCGTGAAGGCGAACAGAAAAGGAGTGGCCGGCACCTCGTCCCGCATACTCAAGACAAGCGGCAACCAGCAGGAGTGGCTTCGACCAATGAAAATGCTTGTCATGGGAAGCAAAGGACACAGTACAGTCTCTACGACTAAGTATTCCGTGCTGGGATGACAACTCGCTTCGGCTTCCCGACACTCTGCTGCGCATTCTCCGTGTCGAAGCTATTCTCCAGCACATGCACCCAGCTAACTTTGGAAAATTGAACACTGAAGTTCTGTATGTAACTATCATTACACAGGTCACGTCGCCAGGACGAAGGAATACTCGTAGAGCAGTAGTAGTGCAGGTCAATACCAGTTGGTTAGCACAGAGCTTTGACCACGATGGAAGATTGATTGCCGTTTTGGATCATTTGAGCCACTCAATCTGAAAAGGGGGTGAGTGGAGGGGGGGAAGCTTTGGGGGGTATTCCCTCTGCCAGTCTGGGCTTGCTGGCGGGGTTTATCCATATCCCCCTCCATTTTTGCGACTTTGTCTTTTTTCTCTGCAGGCAAGCACGCGACAACCACCAAGAAATTCATCGTCATATCCCCAAACACCCATAATCAGCGATAGTGGTGGTGGTCCAAAGCATAAGCATAAGCCTGCCACTCGATTCCCAGCAAATAAAACACGTGATTACTACAAACTCATCACTGCATAGAGCCGGCAGAACTAAGACGAAAGCCGCCGAGAGCCACCTCAATGCTACTAAGTACTGACTGCAAGCTGATATCACCCTAAACTCGACATGCACCATACATTCAACATTCTCTCACCATCTCATTCTTGAGCAAAAAAAGGCTTGCGCGTGGCGGGAGAGCTTCATTCAAAGATTGCGACTGGGAAAGGAATAACTGGCTTCCGCTTCGTGTCAAGAAGTTCTCGCAGCAGCCATGGCCACTTCCGACCCCTCCACATCCACCTCGAATCCTTCACCCCGAAAACCAGCTTCGGCGCCTGAGAAGAAATACAAATGTCAATTCTGTAATCGTGCTTTCAGCCGGAGCGAGCACCGCAGTCGGCACGAGCGATCGCGTAAGTCTCAAAATTTTGTTGTTGCGTGGGGCAGATGTTTACGGCCTGGGATGGTGGGGTCATACAGATTTTCAGATTGCTAACAATGCGTTCATGCAGACACCAAAGAACGACCATTCAAGTGTGCCAAGTGCCGCAGTACCTTCGTCCGTCGCGATCTCCTCCTGCGCCATGATCGGACTGTACATGCAAAAGATGGTGGCGTGCCTCTCGTTTCCGAGGGTCGAAAAAGAGGCGGCACCAAGTCGTCGCCAACAGAGGGACCATCTAAGCCATCGATCAATGTTGATCCAGGCACACTGGAGCAGATTGAGGCAAGCAGTGATGGTATGGTCGATCTTGAAACTGCCGCCATGTTGATGACAAATTTCCAACACAAAGCCGCTGCAGCAGCCAACGGTCATCTGAACGACGCCGAGAACTCCCTTCCAACATATTCCCCCGACCGTGGCTCTATGCTTGAACCCTCGATAGAGTACCTCTCCGGTGCGGCGACGTTGCCGCAGATGCCATGGGATACGTTCATGTCTCAGGCACCTCAAGACCATAAATCTCACTCGATGAGCTCCAGCATGTCGTCTCAAGATACCAGCATGTCGCAGCAGCCTTTTGTCAACATGGGCACTATCCAACCTCACCAGACCCAACTTCCCCCTATCATGGAAAGGCAAAGCTCACTGAATAGTGCGCTTGCCCCCACCTTCCCATCATTGACTGATTCTTTTCCAGTATCTGGAAGTCCTACACCCAATGCGTTATCACCATTTCCCTCCATGACAGGTCCCGTCTCGCCAGTGAACTATCGCCGGTCACCCGGCCCTAGTCAGGCATTGACACTCCCAAAAGCACCACAAGTGGCGGATGAAAACGAACGAAATGCTATCGCGGCTCAGATTGTGAATGAAGACATTGACTTGCCTCCAACAGATGCAATCAACCAACACCTATCGACGTATTTCAACCTTTTTCACCATCATCTACCATTCCTCCATCCGGAGTCATTCACACCAGGTATCGTAGAACCGGCACTCCTCCTCGCTGTGCTCTCGATCGGTGCTCTGTATAACTTCGACCCTGCGCAAGCATACTTGTTACATCACGGCTCAAAGAAACTTGTCAATCAGTTCCTCCAGAATAAAGACAACTTTGACTCTCGAAAATGTCCGTTATGGACCATGCAGAGTACATTGCTAAACATGATCTTCGAAAGCTGGAGTGGTGGACCGGGCGGTCTTGAATGGGCATGCTCGATCAAAAGCCTGTTGGCTAATGTGAGTGCATCTAAGAGAATGTGAAGAAGTGACTAACTCCTTCTCCATAGATGGTCGCTGGGAATAAATACGAGCTGAAACTCCGAACTGATGCCCGAGGTGGTGTTCCACCCAGTCATCAGGAGTGGATTGAAGACGAAGGGTGCCGGCGGACCTATTTCGCAGTGTATATCTTTTTTGGCATGCTGACATTGACGTTCAATCACACACCTGCCATCAGCTTCAACGAATTCGACTCCTTAGAACTACCCTCTTCCGAATCGCTCTGGAATCTTGAGACTTCTGACGAGGACTCCTGGCGGGAAATCTTCTCTGCATCGACATTCGTTACAGTACGAGAAGCACACGACAGCCTGTTTCGTGGTGAATGCACTCGTTACAGCGCTTTTGCTACTCGAATCATGATCAATGCATTGTTTCTGGAAGTCTGGAATTTGAAACGGAGTTTTGAGACCCTCCAGGACGTTGTGCTGGAATGGAAGATTCGAATAGCTTTGGAGACATGGGAACGCTCATTAGACCTCTGTGAGCCAGAGACCATCGTCGTACCGCTTAGTACCCCACACAAGAGCCACCCGTTGATTTTCAACGCTATGGCTGTCTACCGAAACACCCGCGCCCGCCTTGAGGTCGATCTTAAGTCTGTCCAAGAGGCACTGCGTTACCACAATTCTTACGAGGTTGCTGCAGCAATGACGGTGGCCAGAGAAGGTGTGAAGAGATCCGAAGAAATGCTGAAAGTCATTGAGCAGTGCTTCGAGTGCATCGAAATCGTTGCTCTGCAGGGCATCAATTGGGTCACAAAAACTTCGGCCACTAACTGGAGTGTCGAGCATCCATTATGCGGCATGGACTTGATGGTCATTCTCAGCTTGTGGCTTTACCGTCTCGAGACTGATGACGAACCGGCAACCGACGATGAAATTGCCATGTATAACAAGATTCGGAATCTTTTCGATGACGACGCAGTTGAAATGTATGGCTCCAAGCTCAGCTCGACAGTCGCTAGAGTCTGGGGTACTATGCTCGATGGTGTTGTGGTCTGGGGGTAAGTTTGCCTTGTTATGCGCTGCTGTAACTTCCCGATACTGATCAACATGCAGAATCTCCAAGCTGATGGGAGAATCCTTCAAGCTTCACTCACAGGCCCTGATTGGCTATGAGGACGAGATCATGCCTGACCCTACCAATGGAATGGCGTCGCTCCCTGATCAAGGTCTCATGCCGTTAGAGGCTGCTTATTGACCGCTTCACCTCTCTCAAACCCCCTCTCTACTCTCGGCGCATGGTGCTAAGGTTAATGCGAGGAGCGGACTATCTCCCTCGGTTGTGTACAGGCGTCGAGGTGGCGTTCGTGCATATCTTATGTTCAGCCAGCATTATCTCCAGTCTGTCGCCCTGAAAGGGTGTAGACTGGAAGACGTCGGATATGGTTAGACCTCCTCAGTGAGACCCAGGCATGAACCGTTTGTGATCGTCTTTGACCTGGATGGGAGTTCCTGGCAGCTAAGTCTGGCCAAGTATCAGTCTACCAGTTTCATTTACTATCTAATTCCACTTCGATATCCCTGTACGAGACTTACGCTGGAGGGGCCATCTGCTGGTCCCAGGATTGTTGCTTTGCTGCGGATATCATGCTCTTCACGGCCTCCATGTACAATAGTAGCCCAACACAAGTCAGTACTTGTGCTTGCATATCTAGACATATATGCTGGACCAAAGTTCTCAGTGGTATCCATTTGTTTGAGCCCTCTGTTGAGTATGTTTGCTCTCCATGAATTCTCAGAATTCTCAATACGAATCATAAGACCTTAAATCAAGATCTGTATGTTCGGATTCATTGCATGTGGCCCGAATTGAAGCAACGGGGCACTTTCGACTTCCAGGGATCTCGCCCCCACCAGGTCCTTTGGGCCACGTCTGTGCGTTCTGCTGCATTATCTGACGTTCTTCGGCAACCCTCTCCATACAATACAGTGACTCTATTACATACCGGGCCTTTCTTCGCAAAGGATGCCAGATTTGTCGTGAGCTGGTGCGCACCGCACGGAATTACCTGCAGTATAGCCAATTATAACTGTGTGCACCTACAGGACCTCTTGATATTGCACATACGATGGTTCCCTCAACCACAGTCCGACGCCTCCTGCGCGAAGTCCGAGAACTCTCAGCGGCGTCCTCAAATCCAAATCCATCATTCCATGCACACCCAGTATCCGATGAAGACCTCTTCGAATGGCACTTCACACTGCTGGGCCCACCATCTCCTTCGCCATATGCTGGTGGGCTCTATCACGGTCGCATCTCCTTACCTCTCACCTACCCTCTCAAACCACCCAACTTCCGCTTTCTCACCCCTTCCGGCCGCTTTGAAGTCAATCGCGAGATTTGTCTAAGCATCAGCGGCTTCCACGAGGAGAGCTGGATGCCGGCCTGGGGTATTCGAACAGCCCTGGTTGCATTAAGAACATTCATGGGAGAACAGGGTACAGCTGGTCAAGTAGGAGGCATGGAGGCGAGTGAAAATTTCCGAAATGTGCTAGCGAAGAGTAGCAGGCAATGGAGATGTGATGGCTGTGGCGGCAAGACGAACGAGGAGATTATGCGAGATTGGTGGGATATCTGTAGGGAGAAGGGCATCAATGTCGGGGAAGAGGTTGGGTTGGAGGAGCTGCCTGAGGGTCTGAGACTGGGGTTCAAGGACCAAATTGGCAAGGATGAAAAGAAGAAGTCAACTGAGAGGACAACGCCATCCGAGCTTACAGGCCACTCAGAGTCTGTTGGAAATAGAGACATCTCCGCCAGAAATGGTGGAACAGCACCGGTAGCCTTCAAAGGTACATCTTCAACGAGCGATCCAGCCCGAACGAACGCACTTTCAGAGCCCTTAGCCGAGGCCTCGAATGCAGCATCCGGGGGAGCATCCAGATCTTCAAGCTCTACACCGTCTTCAGACACCCAGAGAACTTCCAACCAGCCTGCTGTGGCTTCATCTCCCGTAGCGAGGCCTATCACAGCTCAATCTACCACAACGATACCCACAAGCCAACCGCCCCGGCCTGCCACACCGATGTTAGACAAAGCCATCTCGGGTCTTGTTCTTGCCCTGCTTTTCATGGTCCTTAAGAAAGTACTATACAATCCGAATGTTATCGGGTACGATTATTGAGTATCAAGTCAGGGATATTCGACGAGGTTCTCCACGCCTTATATTGACGTGGTTAAAGAAGCTCGTTGAAGTATCTCCCGAACATGAGGAGGACGCCCTGGATGTCGTAAGAAAAGGATCACACGGAACACGAAACCATGATTTCGATATCCAGAATCCATACGCTACACCCGGCGGTTTGATCCCATCTACATACCAAGGCACGCCAGCCCCGGTTCTGCAATCAACGCTCTTGGAAACTTGGAAGCTGAGGTCTCACCTTCGAATCTGGGCAGCCCATGCAGTCGGCTGGCAGCCAAGCACTGGGGACGATTGCTCAGCAAGTAGATGCAAAAAGAGGTCTTTGAAATGCTGTCAAGACCCACGCCCGAGACCTGGAAAGGTACACCGTATAGTTTCGTATCAACAGAACGAAACCAGGCGAGGAACCTGTCTTCTCTCCCCCTGCATGCAGAGATGGCCATGCTCTGTCCACCCCGACACCAGCTTGTCCATCCCCCATCTCTCTCTCCTTTCATTACCGGACATACCTGGACTCAACCAACCTGCAGCAGCACCCTGGACGCAGCAAATGGGAAACGCCCACATACACATCAGGACCGAGACTAACTAGACCCCTATCTCCACCGTCACACTGGTGCTGGAACGAGACAGCGTTGGATGACCGTTGCCATGAATCACCAACGACAGGCTGCCAGGACTGCGGATCCTCAGTTTTAGAATGATTAGTAGAAACTTTTCCCATCAAGGCAGACCGTTATTTTGAGACCTTTGTCTTTTTTTTTTCGCTGCAAGATTCCTTCCTCGCTGTACGCCTTGTAGGTATCACGTGGCTTGTTCGTGGTTCCTCTCTGGTCTGCATCGTCCAGACTGCTCCACAAAAGGCTATTGGACAAGGAGTAGATCTTGAGGAGGGTCTGGTCACCTAAAGATATGTCATTGGTTTCTGTCTGGGGATATCGATAGTAGGAAAGGGGTTGCACGATGGCACGGCCCAGACAGCCGAGATGGATAACGCCATCTCATTGACTGAAAACCAGGACAAGACAGATTTGATGAGATGCCCACGCAAGCACTATCTTATTTTGAGCTCAGAGTTCTCTAGCTAGGATGTATCTAATGACGTTGGACCGTGAGAATGAGTCTAACATGATGTTGCTTCCGGGTCCGCCCTCACCAAGTTTACAGCTTTCCGTTTGTAGTTGTTTGCATAGGCTCCCTGACCATGATATCCATTCTGATAGCTTTCTCGGCACGCTTGAGGTAGATCTTCTTGACGAATTTGAAGCCCATTTTGCCGTAGATGACGGGGTTGATATCGTTCGAGCTCTCGAGGTAGCATGCTCGGTTCTCATGATCAGCCTGAATGTGCCTCACCGTGTTAGCGAGGTTTCCCAAGAAAAAAATAGGAATGCTTTTAAGACTGCTCACCTGCGCGGTAACGTGCTCGACCAGTTTCCTCGCATAGCCTCTCCCTCGACTGTCGACCTTGGTCCCGAGATAGACAAGATACCAACAGTCGTCATCACGCTCGCCCATGACTTCTTCCTTGGTCGTGTGCAGCAACGGCAGGAACTCGTCAAAGAACCGCTTCTTCCCCTCCGAGCTCAACTGGAAGTTCAGCCTCCACATCCCACTCCGCAGGATCGTGCACCAATCGTCCATGTTCTTGCCCGGCGGCATCCACAAAGCCACGCAGCCGTAATCGTCTCCGACTGTGGTCACGAGCCCTTTGACACAATGAGCGTAGGTGATGTACTCCAGAGCCTGGCGATGGAGGGTGAAGCGCTGGTCTTCAGTCCAGTGCGCCCGGTCAGGGGTGTCGATAGGATATCGAATCACAAGATCCTCGACGAAGGCCTCGGCAAGACATTGGGCGGCAGCCTTGTATTCAGAGGGCGGCACGACACGGATTTGGGACTCTAGAGGAGTGGCGGCTGAAACGCGGTCGGCTGTAGAGCTGCACTTCTCAAGGGACAATCTTGCATCTAAGATTGGGCCAATAGAGCTCGGAGGAAGTGCCATCCTGCGTTTTGTGCTGGCCTCAGGATGTGAGTGTCAATCTGAATCTGATTGTGGTGAGTTGAAAAAGAACGGCGCCAGATTAAGTGCACCCACAAGCAAGATTTCAGGCAGCGGTTGGCGGAAGTTCAACCTCTATCAATGTGTCTCGTTAAGTCTCCTGTGTGGACTGGGATAGTTCTGACCTCAAGACACTTTCCACTCGAGCAGGAAAGCACAAACATGTACAAGGCAGGCGAAGTTCAACCGACATCCAGGTTGTCTAGAGGTAGAGTCACTGTGATACAACTCACCAGCGTTCGATGAAGAAGCAATGGGTTTCACTTGCGGAGCAAGGCGACAAGATGAATAGCAGGCAGAGCAAGCGCGCTGGAGAGATGGAATAATTTAGTGGCAGGAACGACCTTGAAGCAGGTACCTTTCGCATATACCTCTCTAGATATTGATGTTCCAATCCGAAATGGGTTGTCAGACATCATATTCCTGAGCCGGTTGTTGAAGACTGAGAGAAGCGGAGAGTCACGAGAACACACAAAACAGCCTTTTGTTGAGTGGAGGTTTAGCAATGGAACGCTCTGGCTTATGGTCCGGATTCCATCCCAGACTCCGGCTCACTCTTGGCATTGAGGCTTTTGACCCTGTACGGCCCCAGCTGCATGGTCATTGGCCATGTCAACTTCACACTGAGAATAGCGCGGGACACGAAGGCGAAGTGCTTGCCTTATGCATCGTGGCCGTTGTTTGGTGGATTCAACGTCCGCACAAGTCCTGCAGATCAGAATGTTGACGATCCGCCATGAGATGTAGTCCGTAAATGCCATCTGAGCATCATCGCAGTGTAGGATCCGTGGTGCAAATGGACCAAGATCTGGGGCTTGCTTTTCAACAATGTCCTTAGCATATTGCTCTTCTTAAAAAGCCATCTCCTGCAGTGCATCAGCCACATAATACCTTAGTCATAAGGCCTCCATGGTTGGCCCCTCCATGTCCGATCGTAAAACACCAGAAAATGCTGGAGCCAGGTCGCTAACACTCGAGCAGAGCCCATGTATATTCGTCGACCGTTGTGAAGATCAAACCAAGACTGATGAGCTCTTCCGCCGCCCTCTGCACTTCGTTGGTGTTTGTTCCCATCTGGCCCGCCAGCATTTGCACGTGTAAGCCCTCATTGCTCTGAGGAGTAGCTTTCAACGTCTGGAGCAGCTTCCTTGCTCCAGGACTCATTGATGGTAGTGCTTGACCATTTGACATTTGTTGTGGTGGTGCTCCGGGTGCACCTTCATTCATTCTCATGCCATTCTGACCCTTCCCTGCGTCGACTGGTCCCCTGGTGAAAAATAGATGTATTGCCGTTGCGTCAAGCAAATGGTAATTGATCTCGTTGTAATCCGTAACAGGTCGAACCACGTGTGCGCCGACGTGCTTCTTATTATTGAAGACCTTCAGTTTACCCCATACCCTGCAATAGCCGTCTTCGACTAGTTTAGACTTCGAATCGTTGTCATTGCCCATTGGTTCGGCCATCGACATATCAGGATCATTCCATTGCTTGACCTCGATGACACCAGTCCCATCGTCGACCTTGTAAGTGATATTGGTGGTTTGTGTGCTGATGTTGCGAATTTGTCCCACAAAGGTGATCTGTCACAATTAGCTTCTTGTGGGCAAATGGCGTAGTAAGAACCTTGGCTCTTACGTGACTGATAATGACTCCGTCGACTTGATGACCGGCTTCCGGATATGGCTCTTCTGCATCCAAGATTTGCTTGATCGTGAGTGGTCGCACGGTATCTTTTCCATAATCACCCTAGGTGTAGGAGCAATGAAGTCAGCATCAGGATGTCAGGAGCAGCAGGTGGGGAGCCCACTTTTCCGCCTGCAGGACTGCTTGTGACTTCTCCTTGCATGAAACCACCTCCGTCTGTACCACCCTGAGCTCCATAGCCAGTATTATACGGATTATCGAAGTTGTAACCCGCCATGATTGCAGTATTCGTTCCTATTAGAGGGGTTTGATGGGATGTGATGAGCCAAAGTAAAGTGTAAGATATCGAGCTCTAATTTTGAGAGGAAACTTATGAAGACCGCGTCGCGCGTCTGAGGATGAGGGGATCTGGAAACCACTTCCGTAGTTCTGCCGATGTCCGCCCAAAATTTTGGAGGAGCACTTTCACTGGGACGCAATACTTTTTGTAACACAGAATAATGTGACTTCGGAGCGTACAGAATTTGCATTGGCAGTGTCTGCTACTTGCGATACCGCGGACACAATCTGAAATTGTTATCTGTCCCTGTTCGGCAGAATGGGTCGAGCACTGTCACCAGCCAGATCCGAGAACGAATTCGACATATCCACTGTTCTATTTACGAATGGCCTTGATCATGATGGCAAGAGGCCGTCCGAAGAGATGGATATCACTCTTGATGCTACAGATATCATGGTTGACTTGTCCGAGAACGATGATACAGCCATCATTGCAGAGCAACAAGCTGCGGCAAATCGCAGGGCAAAGAATATGATCGGAAAAACAGTCAAAAAGGGTGGTGGGTTTCAGTCGCTGGGTCTTAATACGACTCTCCTGAAGGCTATTGGACGAAAGGGTTTCTCCGTACCCACGCCCATTCAGCGCAAGACTATTCCACTCCTCCTGCAAGAGAAAGATGTTGTTGGTATGGCAAGGACAGGCTCTGGGAAGACGGCAGCCTTCGTTGTACCAATGATCGAGAAGCTCAAGGCTCACAGTCCTCGTATTGGTGCAAGAGCGCTGATTCTTTCCCCGGCCAGAGAGCTGGCGCTGCAAACGCTTCAAGTCGTCAAAGAGCTTGGAAGAGGCACTGATTTAAGAAGTGTACTTCTGGTAGGCGGCGACAACCTGGAAGAACAATTTACTGCTATGGCTGGTAACCCTGATATTGTAATTGCTACGCCTGGCAGGTTTTTGCATCTAAAGGTCGAAATGGGTCTTGATCTCTCAAGCGTACGTTATGTAGTATTTGACGAAGCTGATCGACTATTCGAAATGGGCTTTGCAGCTCAGTTGACAGAAATCCTGCATGCCCTTCCTGCTTCAAGACAAACCCTGCTCTTCTCCGCCACTTTACCGAAGTCTCTTGTTGAATTTGCACGAGCGGGGCTTCAGGAACCGGCATTGGTTCGCTTAGATGCTGACAGCAAGATCTCGCCTGAGCTGCAGAATGCCTTTTTCACAGTCAAGTCGGCCGAGAGGGAAGGTGCATTGCTCCACATTCTACAGGATATGATCAAAATGCCGTCTGGGTCTTATCAAGATGAGCACTCAGATGCTGCCAATAGCTTAGCGGAGCCGTCAAGGAAACGCAAGCATGATGATCAAGAAAAACCGCCTTCCCGAGGAGTGCCTAGCCCTTTCTCTACCATTATTTTCGTGGCAACGAAACATCATGTTGAATATCTTGCTCATCTCCTGAGGTTGGCCGGCTTTGCTGTGTCACACGTGTACTCCTCTCTCGACCAGGTTGCTCGAAATGCACAGGTAAATGCATTCCGATCTGGGTTGACCAACATCTTAGTGGCGACTGATATTGGTGCTCGTGGCATTGATATACCTATACTTGCAAATGTGATCAATTACAACTTCCCGTCGCAGCCGAAAGTTTTCGTCCACCGTGTCGGTCGGACAGCCCGCGCCGGACAGAAAGGTTGGAGCTACAGCCTGATCAACGAGACAGATGCCGCTTATCTACTCGACTTGCAACTGTTCCTGGGCAAGAAGCTTGTGGTTGGTAGAGCTGGTAATGAGAACGTCAGTTTCACGGATGAAGTCGTTGTAGGGACTCTACAGCGAGACGCCATGCAGCCCAACGGAGAATGGATAACCAAGAATTTAGATGAGAACGCAGACCTTGCCGCTTTACGCTCCGTCGCTGGAAAGGGCGAAAAACATTACCAGCGATCTCGAAACGCTGCGTCCAAAGAAAGCGTCAAGAGAGCAAAGATCTTGGTAGGCTCTGATAGTTGGACGGAAATCCATGCCCTTTTCAAAGATGATTCTAGCATAATGGAAATGGCCCGGGAGAAGATGTTGGCGGCCGTTGGTGGATTCCGACCACAAGAGTCCATCTTTGAGATCGGAGCTCGAAGAGGTGGGCGCAAAGCGAATGAAGAGGCAATTGAAGCCATGCGCAAGATCCGGTCTTCACTAGACGCAAAACGGAGAAGAAGTCAGAATAAGGAATTGGATGTTGCAGGCGGTACTGACATAGCTTCCGAAGATGGTTTGCGAGAAAATGCGGCTAAGAACGCCGAACCATCTGCAGATCTAGCTATTGCATCTGACTCAGAGCTCGAGGTAACATTTTCACACTCCGAACCTTCTACGAAGCGAGCCGAAAAGAGGAAAAGAGAACGAAATCCGGACTCGTACCACGATTCCGAAAATTTCATGTCATACGTACCAACCACGCAAAACTTGGCAGAAGACCGCGCCTATGGTGTCCATTCCGGATCAGCTTCCAATTTCACAGAAGCTGCACGTGGCGCTACGATGGATCTCTCTCTGGACGACGCAGCCAAAGGTTTCGGCGAAGCCAGAGGCATCATGAGATGGGACAAGCGGCAGAAGAGGTACGTTGCCAGAACAAACGACGACGACGGCTCAAAGGGACAACGTCTGGTGCGCGGCGAATCCGGCGCCAAAATCGCCGCCACTTTCCGCAGCGGGAGGTACGATGCTTGGCGCAAGGCGAACAGGATTGATCGTACCCCGCGGGTGGGAGAGGTGGAAGGGAAACTCAGCAGTAATAACCCGACGATGATAGGGAATGGGGGCAAGAAATATAGACATCGAAATGTTCGAGCGCCGAAACAAGCGGATAAATATCGCGATGATTTCGAGAAGAAGAGGAAGAAAGTGGCGGCGGCGAAGGAGAAGGAGCTGAATAAACGGGGCAAGAGGGAGATCAGGTCGGTGGATGATATCCGAATTGCGAGGAAGTTGAAGGAGAAGAGGAGGGAGAAGAATGCCAGGCCTTCGAAGAGGGTCAAGAGGTAGGATCTCCAAATAACCACTCCATCCTGTTGCAGAGCAATGAAGTTTAAAGCTTGCTGAGCGCTTCTGTTCACTGTTACCATCACCATCACCATCACCATAGCCACGCTGGACTCGCATTTCCCGCCTCCCATCTCAACCAGCTCTGCGTGAGCCTCAAGACAAGCCAGGCCTATCTCACACCTCAATCCATCTTACCAAGGTCGAAGATTCTACTCGGCTGGATTCGGTGTTCAGATGCTGGGAGCAAGAGCGAAATGGGAGAAGTAGCAGCAGCAGCAGCAGCAGCAGACCACGAAGTACATTCAGCCTAATGGAAGGTAAAATTGAGTTCCAAGGCCTTAGATGAAGGGGACTCCACACCGAGAGGCATCTATGACCCACCTACTACCTGCTTGCCTTCTTTTCAGGCGAGATATATGGACCTGGGCAGGGTGTAAACCCAGTAATTAATGTTAGGTCAAGCTCTGCTACTGCCACCGTCCGAAAGATGGAGAGGATATACTCTCCTCCCCGTCTCAAAATAGTGGAGATATGTCTGGTAATCTGGTTATTTTCATGAAGAAATGTTGTAAAGGGGCCAATGAGTTGTTTCATAACTGTAGCTATGGTTCTGCGGTGCAGATCAAGGCACTCATTCATTCACAGACACAGCCAACCACGACCCCCCTCTCAGCCTGGATACTCGTGCATCCGATCACCCATTCAGACATTGTAGATCGCCATCTCGGGCGCATAACCCGTCAAGCGCTCTCCACTGCTGGGCCTGAACTTCTTCTCCTTGTACCACTCATGCGCTGTCTGGGACAACTGCTCGACCTCAGAGAACTCGAATTCCTTCTTCGGGAGAGCCGAATACACGCCCTGAGCATAGTCGGTGCCAATATTGTAGATCTGGGCCAGATATCTCTTCTGGATGTCGGGATACTTGACGAACCGCAGGAGCTTGGCCGTGTTGCTGATGGTGTTCTGTCTCTGCGTGTCGGTCATGACGCGGCTCCAGAGCTCCTTGGCTTGGTCGTATTCGTTCTTCTTGCCTTCGTGCCAGTAGTGGCTTTTGCGGGAAACAACGTTGTCGCTGACGAGATAGGGCGCCTCTGCGACGTCCGGACGGAATTTGTGAGCAAAGCTGTTGGGAACGTATTGTTTGTTGCCTGCGTGGTTGGCGTCGACACGCATCTGGCCGTCGAAGTTCAGAGGCGAGTATGATTGTGCCATGAAGGGGCAGTTGACAGGAACCTGATGCAGGTTGATGCCAATCCGGTGGAACTGGGCGTCGCGGTAAAAGAACATACGGAATTGGAGGAGCGGGTCCGGAGAATCTTCGATACCAGGAACCATGCTGCCAGGTGCGAATGCAGCCTGCTCGACATCACGATGGAAGTTTTCTGGATTCTTGTTGAGGACGAGGCGGCCGAATTCTTGCATGGGAAATTTGCCGCGTGGCCAGACTTTGGTTACGTCAAAGGGATCGAAGCCGAGTTTCTCGGGGTCAGCTTCCTCCGGCTGCATGACTTGCACCATGGCAGTCCATTCGATTTCCTCCCCTGCTTCAATGGTGTCCCAGAGGTCGCGTTTCGAGTAATCAGGATCTTCTCCAGAGATGCGTATTGCTTCTGGTTCGGTGAACTGCTTCTGACCATGTTTTGCAATGAAATGGTACTTGATGTAGACAAATTTGCCATCCTTATTCACCCTAAGATAGCCGTCATTGTCACATCGGAGTGCCAGCATATGGCTACAGCGGACTTACCATCTGAAAGTGTGGCAACCATAACCATGATTGAAGCGCCAGCCTTGTGGGGTGCCATGGTCGCTGAAATACATCAAACCCGCATGATTGCCTTCTGGAGTGTTCCCTAGCAGATCAAATAAAGCATCGAAATCAAGAAGAAAATTCTTTGGGTTGCGAGATTGGGAGCGGATCACATCAGGACCTTGGATAGGGTCACGGCAGAAGAAGACAGGCTGTGGTGGTCAGTGATGGGAATGTCTGCTTTGGATAGAGAGTAACCCACAAAGTTCAATCCCACAATATCATAGTTACCCTCCATCGTGTAGAACTTGATGGCAAAGCCACGCGGGTTCCGCGCTTCATCTGGGAACTCGCGCCCTAGAGTCACGGTGGAGAAGCGGACGAAGACAGGAGTTTTCTCTCCCACGCTGGAGAGGAAGTTGGCTTTCTGTAGAACTCAACGTTAAGCAATGCCATCTTTCTATGAAGGGGATGACAGAGGATTATACGGTAAGATCGGAGACATTCTTTGTAGTCTCAAAATAACCGAAAGCACCACTACCACATGGATGTACCTGTTCGCTCGGGACCGGAAGTCAGTTTGAGCTCCTTGTTGATACTCGGGGCCGAGGGCTGACAGCAGGGTGCTGCATGACTAAGGCGTGGGCCAACAGACCATACCTAAGAAAATCGACACGAGTCAACAGAGATCGTTACGTCACCAAACATCACCATCATTGTTAACGTCAGTTGATATCCGCAAATACCGTAGTCCGTGCAGATAATGGAAAGCAGGCATCTTCCACTTACGTTCAAGGTTCTTTGAGCGGTTGAAGTGTTGCTGCTTCCTGTACATGGATTGAGACCAGGACTAATGGACATCTCCTGTAGAAGCGCGCTTACTGGAACAGAAACACGTCGCTGGCAATCGGAATACCGCCAACAGTCTTGCTGTGCGCGCTGCACTGGGCATCAGCAATGAATATTCGAGGCTTAAGCGACGTGAGACTGACGGATCTGGGAAGGGAATGCCTTCGTTGGAGGTGAAATACGCTCCATCGTCCTCCCTCGTTCCACCTTGAACAGCCCCAGATACTTTTGCAATGATATCCGCAGGGCCCTCATTCGCGCTGGCCATATGGCTCATTCGGTTGCTGCGTCTCTCTCCAGTGGCACCGCCAATAGCCATAGCGGTGGCCTGGAGAGGATGCTGGAGCGGGTCAGTCTGGTTAGTATTCGCGCTGGTGCTGCTTGGTGCCATTGTGGGTAATTTGGAAGCAAGGTTGAACGGAATGTCCATTGAGAGACAGAAGGACTTTGGGGTGAATCAAATTTATGAACATATTCCACACTACTGCTCCCTCTTAGGCGTTACTTCTTATGGGCATAGTGATGACGTGACGTACTCAGTATTGGTGATACTACGTAGATTGCGCTCCTGCTGAGGTATTGTAAGCCATGGCGCCAATGATAATGGAAGGACCCAGTCGCCAAGCTGAGATGCATGTGGGAGATCCTACTCTTTCGGACGATGATTGGGTTCGCAGTCGGAAATGTGCTCCGAGCCAGGCGGTAGTTACTGCTAGTACTACGTATGCTATCCATGGTTGTCCAGAGTAACGAAGTCTTCATACTGTTGCTGCCCTCAGCTTCTTCATGCATGTGGCAGCCATTTCTGCTTTTGAAGTCAAAGAAATGTTGTCGACTCCTCCTCGATACCTTCATCTCGTCGACGAGACATCGAAATCTCACCTATAGCAACATGGCATACGTGCTCCATTGCATCCGACATTAGCCAATGAGGAGATCAGTGATCTCGACGGTATAACAGCATTGGTGACTGCGCTGCGTTTGGCATGGGGATTGCTCGATCTAGTGCCCTTGGTATCCACTTTGTTAGGCGTAATCTTACTATAAATACTAATCTTCCTGTTGAGTCCAGCTATACTTAATACATCTCGTGCCTTCGTATTACTGGAGGCTCACGTGCTGATATTTGAACGGCAAAGAAGAGCAGCGTTTGAAATTCATCTGTGATGTGCAGGTAGAGACTCGTAGAACTGAGAGGCCTGAATCATGGCTAAGAAAACGATACTGCCCCAAGGGCAAACTTAAATGAGGTGGGGAGGTCTTCCCTATAGTTAGTCAAGGGCGATGAAAGATCGCCTAATCATAGATCTCCTCGATCAAGTTATGATTGTTGTCACAGCGCACCTCAATAATAATGCTCTTTGAAGCTACTTGAATAACTAATATAGCTGATCCTCTCTGTCAGCATCACCACCGCAAGACAAACTATCCCAGGGAGATCCCTACTTGTTCGACATTCCCGCAGCCATTTATCAACCGGAGCTATATACTCGCCCACGATGCGAACATGATTCCTCCATAGAATAAGCATAGCCATAGTAGATTCCGCCTCGACACACACTCTGCCTCAATCTTACCGCAGCATAAACAAGGCGTCAATGGTGGGCGGCCTTGTCGATGAAAGAAGGTCAGCTTACGTAGTATGGTGTACTCCACTTCGAGGTGCCATGACTTGCTTACGAGGTGAGGCTGCGAGACCTCTGCATTATTGGTTATTCCAGGCGCGGATCGATTCAGGAACCAGGCCAACTTACTTATAGTTAGCTACGTCTTCCAGGTCGCCTCAGTCCGTGTCCGACAACTCCACATTATTATCCCTCGACGCCTCTTCCTTGAACAAGTGAAACATTCACGGCATCTTTCCAAGAGCAGTCCCGCCTAAGTCAATTGAGTGACTGACCCTTCTTCTTTTCGCGACCGTTACTCAGTAGGTATATCATATCACGAGCCGGCCGGTTGGGAACAGAAGGACGATCTTCCAACCTATACTCGCATACCACTGTGTCAAAACAACACGCCGAGGAGGTCTGCTGCCTGATCCACTATTCCAGGTCGATCATGGCAGCGAATGAATACTACAATGCTGCCACTCCGTACAACCATACCGCTCATCAACACCTCGATCATTCCCCACCGTCACCTCCGCCGTCCTCTGCAAAACCGCCTACATCTTTATACACCAACTATCCGCCTTCTAGGGCCTCTTACATCCAGTCACCGTACAGCGCCTCGGGGGCGATAGATAGCCCTTACGATAACCCACATCACTCACGAGATTCCTATTACTCAGGCGTTGTTGGTGGCGCATTGAACGACGATCGCCAATACGCAGATAACATCCCCTTGAAATCACCTCAGTCGAGACCTTACTCCGGGGATCCTCTTGCTGGCCAAAACACACAATATCCTCCGTCACCTGAATCGCAACGTCCGCCAAAGTCGAGTCGCAGGCGAGAGAAGAAGCAGGGATGGTTTTCTGGGAAGATAACATGGGTAGTCTTTGCGGCCACACTGGTGCAGATTGGTGTTTTCATTGCCGAGATCGCAATAAATGGTGAGTTCATGCTTCTTCTAGCTTTCCATCTCACTAATCGACTTCGAAAGCGACGAAAACAGGTTCCCCGATCATGACCCGTCCCAGTTTTAATCCCATGATCGGCCCTTCTCCATACGTTCTCATAAACATGGGTGCTCGATTTGTACCATGCATGCGCCTGACCGATGGAACCGACGGCCTCCTCTTCCCTTGTCCCGAAACGACGAGTTCTGATCCAAACGATGCTGTCAATAAGTGCACTCTACCAAGACTCTGCGGATTTGGTGCAGCCGAGAACTCTCAACCAACTCAGTGGTTTCGCTTTATCATCCCCATGTTCTTGCATGCTGGGATCATTCACATCGGCTTCAACATGTTGCTTCAACTCACGATGGGGCGCGAGATGGAGCTCGCGATCGGATCGCTACGATTTGCTCTGGTGTATCTCAGTTCTGGCATATTCGGCTTTGTCCTTGGTGGAAACTTTGCACCACCAGCCATTGCATCGACAGGGGCCTCTGGATGTTTGTTCGGGGTTTTGGCGCTTGTTTTGCTAGACTTGATCTATAGCTGGAATGAGCGTTCGAAGCCCGGCCGGGAACTTCTCATCATCCTGCTCGACATTGTCATATCATTCGTGCTTGGACTTCTCCCAGGTCTGGATAACTTCTCACACATTGGAGGCTTCTTGATGGGGCTGGTTCTCGGGATTTGCATTCTACACTCCCCCAATGCCCTGCGACAACGTATCGGTATGTCCACGCCATACGAGCCAATGGCATCTGGAGGGGCCACGGGAAATGGGGTCATGGGCACATTTGTCAAACGCCCGGTTGGCTTTTTCAAGGGCCGAAAGCCTGCCTGGTGGGCGTGGTGGTTGCTGAGAGCTGGTGCTCTGATGGGAGTGCTTGTCTCATTCATCGTTCTTCTGAACAACTTCTACAGGTACAAGACCGGATGCAGTTGGTGCAAGTATCTGAGCTGCTTACCGGTCAGCAATTGGTGTGAGCTTGGCAATATTGAACCAGCGAATGCAAATGGCAGCCAGGTGCGAAGGGATTTGATGACGAGTGTGTCACAGATCGGTAGTAATCTTTTCCCAAGAGCGAGGAGTTGATCTGAGCCTGTTCAAATTATTCTCAAGCGCATGTTTACAGGCTTGCTCGTGATACGTCTCAGAGCTACGAGGACATAGGTGCACTTCAGCATAGCGACGGTTGTTGATGATTTTGCCTCTTTCACTGAAGAATGGCGTTGGCCGGAAAGTCGCTGAATAGAATTGGAACCAGTCGAGTTGTACAACTCGTCCCTTAGCACATCACATATATTAGTAAATACATACGGAATAGGTGTGACCCATATGAGGAACTTCTTCGTCAGCTGACTTGGTTAAGTCGAATGACTGGCGGTTGACTTTGTGGATCGTCAGTGTTGCCGCATGGTGCCTATGTGTGGCTATGTATGTAACACTGTAGAGGATCCCTATGATCTTCCACTCTTTACAGACCACTAAGTCAAGTATTGTCGCTCACTCTGCTTTGCATGTCCCTCACAAGAATACTTTGCTCATTCGACTCATCGGCCTCGCAACTAGTAGTGGCAGCGACGATTTGTCTTCCCTCTCGAGCGATGATGGCCTGCAGAGTCGTCTAGCATCAACCCGCATGACTGCGCGAAAGAAACATGTCACCTCTCGACTCACCCTCATCGACATCCTCGTCCCCTGCCTTCGGGCGCAAGACGCGTTCCTTTGCACGTAGATGCGAACGTCGCTGCTGCACCATCGCGACCTATTTTCCTCTTGTGTTCGTTTACAGTCTCACCACCTGGGCCGCCTATGTGGAAGCCAGCATCGGCCTTCCAACCCTGGCTTTTGGAAATACAAAATCATGGACTTCAAAGCCCTCCTCTATCATTGGAGTCTGCCTCTACATCCTCCTTAATGTTTCCTATACCACCGCGGTCTTCACAGACCCTGGATCACCCTCCAGTCCCCGCAGCTCACCGCGCAAAGACCACAAAGGCTACTCTCATCTGCCTACCAGTGAAGCCTCCTCACAGTTCACGCTCGCTCAGCCTATCACTGTATCATCTACCGGCGCTCCTCGTTATTGCAAAAAATGCACCCATCCTAAGCCCGACCGGACTCATCACTGCTCCACCTGCCACCGATGTGTCCTGAAAATGGACCACCACTGTCCGTGGCTTGCGACCTGTGTCGGTCTACACAACTATAAGCCTTTCGTCCTTTTCCTCGTCTACACTAGCTTGTTCTGTTGGGTATGCTTTGGCAGTACAGCGTATTGGGTATGGACCGAGCTGCTGAACGCAGAGAGATATCAGGAAAATCTGATGCCAATCAATGTGGTTTTACTGGCGGTCATTAGTGGTATAATCGGATTGGTGTTGACTGGCTTCACCGCTTGGCACTTGTATCTGTGTGTAAGGGGAATGACGACGATTGAGTGTTTAGAAAAGACAAGATATCTGAGAGGCGTGAGGAGCAGGATTGAGAGGCAAAGGATCGAGGCATTGCATCATCCCTACGATGCGAGCGAGCCACATGGGGTGCAGGAAAGGCTACAGAGGGCAGGGGAGATGGTGCTTGAATTCCATGCAAATGCTGTTCCGGGTGCCACACGCCTAGAGGAGGGAGAAGAGAGACTCAGTCCAACAACAATCCAGCCGGGTCCTGTGCCTGCCCACAAATCTCCTTATCACCAATCCGGGTCAGATAACATGACCCCCGCCCAATCATCACTTGCACGGACCTACGCGTTGCAGGAAGCCGACCGCGAACGCTCACGATATGAAGACTATCTTGCCGATCAGGAATCCTCCAAATTGCCCAACGCATTTGACCTTGGCTGGCGACGGAACCTACTCCATCTCTTCGGGGCCAAGTGGTATCTGTGGGCTTTGCCCATTACTAATACCACTGGGGATGGGTGGAAGTGGGAGGTGAGTCAGCAATGGATTGATGCTGTCGAGGAGCAAGCAGAAAGGAGAGAGAGAGATGGAACGGGACAAGCACTTTTTGGCAGTGGACTGAGGGGTGGGGATGGTTATGCAGGCGCCAACGACCTGGAGAATGGGTATCCTCACTCTCAATCCGGCAGGCCAAGTAGCCAAGGGGCAATGTCGATGCAGACGCTCAAGCGGCCGGGTCGTACACTGGCAAAGGCCAAGCAGAGAAGAGACCTTGACCATGGAGATGGCGGAGAAGTTGACTCCTTTGAAGTCAGCAGTAGTGATGCCCGCTCGTCCTCTGACAGTGGCCCACGATCAGGCAGTCGATATAATGACAGATGGCGAGATTGGGATTGATTCGATGATTTATGTCTGGATTGGGCCAATTACATTTCAACAAACTTTTCTCACGCTATTGCTCAATGCTCTTCCATTACATTTCCAGCCAGAGAAGCGCCGCTCTGCCTGTCATACTATTGAGACGAGCAAGTTTCCATGCTGTCATCTCGTGGCAACTATCTCAATCCTCGATCCCTGACATTAGCTCCTTAGCATGGATTCCTTATCCTGCAGTGTCACTCCGCCATCGTTATCTCCCCACCCCTGAACTGTTGACGCCGTACAGTAGCTTGACCTCCCGCTTCGTCGGCTTCTCATTGACTCAAGTGACAGTACACTAGGTGCTTTCCCTGCATTGATGTCAAAATCGGGGTGGAAGCTTAGTTAGCAAGAAGCTAGGTCTCTTATCAATGCTGGAGCAACCTTTCGCTGCAACATGCCGATCGCCGTCAATTGAACAGCCTATCGAGCTTCTGCAGCATCTGCAGCATATCTCAACGACAGTTGAACGTTCTTCGGCTCGGTTTGGAGGACTGGAGTGTTGAAGCGAGCATCTTCCATCGCTTGCTCAATAAACATGTGTTCTCCCGTCTGTCTTTCTTTCTAATGTCTGTTCCAACTCCTATACTATCTTCATGTTAGCAATTCCTTACAGATCTACTGCGCGATTTTATTTTACTCCTTCCCTGTTGACGATGGCAACCCCTTCCCCCAACAACACCATAGAAACCAAAACGTCTCTCACGATAACCAACTCAAACCACCTCTGAATACAAAATGTCGAACAAGGCCTCCTCGTCTCCCCCAACCAACCCCACCGCAACCCCTCCGCCACATTCAGTCCCGACCCAGCAACGGAGCGCGAAGTCCTGCGCAGATTCGACTTGCGCATCCTACCCATCCTCGCGATCATGTACCTCTTCAACTCGCTCGACAAGTCCAACCTGGGCAACGCCAAAACCGGCGGCCTGGAAAAAAAACACTCAATCTCGGATCTCCAACCAATACAACATCGTGCTCTCGGTCTTCTTCGTCCCCTACGTCCTCACCGCCCCCTTCTTGGGGATCCTAGGCAAGAAAGACGGGCCCCTCACGCGTCCTGGCGATCATGATGTTCTGTTTTCGGCTTCGTCACGCTGATGGTGGTGGCGGTCAAGAACTTTCGCCGGCCTGATGGCGATCCGCTGGGTTCCTCGGGATGAGCGAGTCGGCTTTCTTCCCCGCTCGTCATCTATTATCAGACGACCTTCTATCGACGGGGGGGAGCTGGCGAGGCGGCTGGCCATCTTCTATGCCGCGCAGTCGATCGCGTCGGCATTTTGGAGGCTTGTTGGCCTTTGGCGTGTTTCAGATCGGGTCCGCGACGATGGCGAATTGGAGATATCTATTTGTGATCGAGGGCTGTTGTACCGTGGCCCTTTTCCTTTTTTGCGTGCTGGTACCTGCCCTACAGCGCGGCAGAGGCGAAGTTTCTGAGCGAGGAGGAGAAGAAGATTGTGCGTTCTATAGGATGCAGGTTGACTCTAGCTCGGTGGTGAATGAGAAGTTCAACTTCAAGCAAGCGGTCACGATCTTCAAACATCCTACCAGCTGGGTGATTCTCGGTGTGTCATCTTCTTCTCCCTTCTTCTCACAAACCCCTTTCCCGCTCAGTTTCTCCTCTGCCCATCAACTCCCTCAAACACCCACTGGAAGCTTCATCCACTGACCAGAGCATCAACGTGTAAAACTCAGCCATCGAGATCGGCCTCGGCGTCCCCCTCCAATCCACCCAACTCTTCCTCCCCGTCATCATAGCCCGGCTAGGCTACTCCACCGTCAAAACGAACCTCCACGCCGTTGCGCCCAACATCTCCGGCGCCATCATTGCTGCTCCTCCTCGCCTACGCCTCCGACCTACACGCGCCTCCGCTTCCCCTTTCGTCGCCCTGGGCTTCTTCTTCACCTTCACGGGCTTCGTCATCTACTCCGCCATCGACGTCGAGAGTCAGCTGCGTCTGGCCTACTTCAGGAGCTTCATGATGTGTTGGGGGCACCAGCGCACCCAGCGTCATCCTGGATGTCTGGTATAATAACAACATCGCGGATGAGAACAAAGCGGGTCATGTTGACGAGCGTGGGGGGTCCCTGTGGCGAATCTGATGGGCGTGGTGGGTTCGAATATCTTTCGGCCGCAGGATGCGCCCAAGTATATCCTTGCGTTGGCGACGACGGCGGCATTTGGGGCGCTGGGTGGGGTTTTGACGCTGGCTTTAGGGGCTTGGATGGTGATGGATGATCGAAGGAGGGATCAGAAGCAGGGTGGTAGCAAGGTCAGGGCTAGAGATGTAAAGACGAAGTTGTTGAGGAATAGACTAAAGGTGGAAGAGTATTAATAGTTTTTGTAATAGAACTAATGTCGAATAAAGGATTAAGATAGATGAAAGTAAAATATTCTTATTATCAGCTTATATTTGTTATATCTTTTATGAAAGAAGAATATTCTTGAAATAACAAAAACTCCGGCTAGGGTACCCCTAACCAGGGGCCCTACTAGCTTAGGAGAAACCTAATTGAATAGGTTTTTTATTATTGTTGAATCCACTCGCCGGTGGTATCAGCGGTATACCTAAGAAGTTGAATGTTGAGGTAGCGGTGCTGATGTCGACAGGTACCAAACGACCTGTGGTCCGCCGGATCTGGTGAGTCAGTAAGTTAGTTAGAAAGCCCCCAGAACCCGCATCCTTCATTATCTACCTCCCCCATTCTCTCCAGGGGAGGGAATGACTGAAAGGCGTTTATTTCTCTTATAGCCACAAGTGCCTAAGCCTTTGTGTGTCAGTATCTTTCTCCTTGCCCTCTCTGCCTCTTGTTAGTTGGTTTTTTGTGTGGTGGTTGCCGGAATCGAACAGGAGATGTGCTGCAAATTTCCCCCCGATGGGGAATCGACCAGGGCAACATCTGTAATTTTGTTAGCATAAGAGAGTGTTTTTACCATTCGACTAGGGAGACTTTAGATACCTGGCTGTTAGAGAATTTCTGCAGAATAATAATATATATGCTAATTCTTTGTTCCTGCTGGCATGCGGTGTTTGTGGAACATTTTGGCAGAACACCACATGATAATCGGTGGTCTGATAAGTCTTTCTCTTCTATACATCGGTTTTTGGTAGAGTCGCCACACGGAGGTGTTGGATTTCGGGTGATCATGTCACCATCACTTGATGATCCCCATCAAGAAGGCAGTTATGTACCCGACGATCATGATGCGCCGGCATCAGGAGGAAGTGCGACTGATTGCATTGCGGATCCTCCTGTTGACTCCTCGGATCACCAGGAGCTGGTCAGGTACGGCATACTTGACTAATCGTGTCAGAGCAATGATGATCTTTCTCAGGTATCGAAAGCTATACTCTATGGTTCTCCGCTCTGGAACGTTACTATGGCCCTATGGTACGCGAGGCTGTCGAGGCGCTCCCGGGTGAACATCTCCCTCGTGGCCTGGCAGAGTACCACAGAATACGATGTCCAGGAATCTTGTCGGTCATCTTTCTACCCTTCTAGCCGCCTCGATACCCAAGAACAAGAGACAGGTGGCGACGATGGCACCTGAAACAACGCCGAAAATGACCTGGGTCTTGATACCAGTCTGCACCAGGGCGTCTCTCCGAGCGTACTTGGCCACTGTCCTGACGTAGTTGGCGAATCCACTGACCAAGGAGGTCAAGGCCAGAAACCAAAAGATTATACCCAGAGGCATCGAGATTTTCTTTTCCAGTGTCGACGGTTCATGCTTGAGATGGAAATTGATAAGGATGGCAATCGAGACAACGGCGAGATATATGCCCAGCCGCAGCCAAGAAAGGAAGGTTCGCTCATTGGCCAAATGGTCACGAACATCGGAGGAGCTGTTCGGGATAAGAAGAGGAGCAGTGTAGGGTGTGGAGAAGAACAGCTTCCAAGGCTGTGGTGGTGATCTACGATCGCTACAAGTACGTCAGACGCGGCCTGGCAGCAAAGGCATTGGGATGACTCACTCTTTCACCAGAATTGGCTTCGATCTCATGAGGTTGCACACGGGGTCGTAAGCATGGGCCAATTCAGCCTCAGCTCCCAAATCGGCAGACATGTTCGAGTGGTGGCCTTGCAGCAGCACTGGCCTCTGCAGGACTCGATCATCCGTCGAGATCTGTGGTCGTTTGACGTTGTCGTCGAGCACCACAGGTGAGAGTTTCTTAGTGATGCAGTCATAACAAGCTATCTAATCCCCGACGTCCCGTCGGGGGGCGCATTAACCCCTACCATTTGCAGCGTAGTACAGATCGATCGACAGATGTGCAGGGGAGGAAACAGGCTATTACTCACTGACTGCCCGGGTTGATCAACGGCAGCTCGGAGAATGATTGATCGATGTATCATCAATATGTACCCTGCATGTACCGATTTGCATACATTGGCTGAGACGATTAGTGCAATCTCAACTTTATCTACTTCCTGCTGTCATGGACCGATCATTATGCTTTATGCTTTCCAGCTCCCGAGCACCTCTTGCCACTTGGATCCCACTTGGATCCTTGGTCGAAGACTTTTAGCTCCCACCCAGCCAACATTTTCTTCTCCCAAACCCTTTCTCTTATTTCGTACCTGGACTAACTCACTTATTTGCCTGGAACGTAATGTCCGCTGATTCTGTGTGCGTTGCCAACCGCCAGCTAGCAAAAAGGTGAGATCATGCCCACTCTACCCAAGCCCATCGCCAAAGTTGGCGACCGAGTTACTTTTCTGAGTCGCTCACTGCCCGCCGGCTCCCCAATTGCCCAAGCCTCACTTGCTCGAGATCTCGACGAAGCTTCTGATGAGGCCACTGCATCAGGGTCGAGCTCGGACACAGAGACCTCATCTCTGCGACCGACCACCTCTGGCCCCGGTGCAGCCGTTGATCATTCCTTTACCGGCTCGTATCGACGACCAAGCTTTGCAGCCGCCGGCAACAGGGCGACCATCGTTCCACATCCACACCGAGAGCATGAGCGACTTTTCAGGCAGGAAAGAGAGGAGGTGATCGAGCAAGAGCGTAGTCTCCTGCGTGACAACAATATCATCCCTCCTAAGCACCCTCAAGAAGATCAGCAACATCATAACATCATCAGCAAGCACTTGACCATCCCAAGCATTATTCCCGGAGGGGATAGAAAAGTACTTCGAGATGAAGAAGCTGCGGGCCAACCGCTCGATGGGGCGAGGGCTCTGCCATCGGAGTCAACGCCTTTGCTAGGGGATCCCTCGTTACCGTATGGTGGCCAGGATGACCCTGTGAACATCAAGGCAAGATGGGAGGAGGCAGTCTCCGCAGGCAAGATCCAAACAACATGGCAACGAGAAGCAAAAGTCTTAGTGCAGTACTCTGCCCCCTTGATGGTCACATTTATGCTGCAATACTCATTGACAGTGGCTTCTATTTTTGCCGTAGGCCACATCGGTACTGTCGAGCTGGGTGCTGTCAGTCTGGCCTCAATGACAGCAAACATTACCGGGTTTGCCATCTATCAAGGTCTCGCGACCAGTTTAGACACCCTCTGTGCACAAGCCTATGGCTCCGGCCGGAAAAAACTCGTTGGACTGCAAATGCAGCGCATGATATACTTCCTGTGGGCAATTACCATCCCCATAGGCATTGTGTGGCTCCTCGCCGACAAGATCCTCAAATGCATTGTCCCCGAGCCCGAAGTCGCCGCTCTTGCCGGCCTATATCTTAAAGTTCTCCTCCTCGGGGCACCCGGATTCGCTGCCTTCGAAGCCGCAAAACGCTTTGTGCAGGCCCAGGGCCTCTTCTCCGCCTCTCTCTATGTCCTATGTTTCTGCGCCCCGTTCAACGCCTTCATGAACTGGCTCTTCGTCTGGAAGTTTCGCTGGGGATTTGTGGGCGCCCCTATCGCCGTCGCCATTACCGACAATCTCCTTCCTCTAGGGCTCTTCATATACGTCCGTTTCTTCAGCCAAAAGGGTATGTCCTGCTGGAACGGCTTCACACGAAAAGCTTTTCACAACTGGATCCCCATGATCAAACTTGCGCTCCCAGGCCTCTTGATGGTCGAAGCCGAAGTGCTGGCGTTCGAACTCCTCACCTTTGCCTCCTCCTACTTTGGCGTCAGGGCCCTCGCCGCGCAATCTGTCCTCGTGACCATTACATCGATCGCCTTCCAGATCCCCTTCCCCCTATCTATTGCGAACGCCGCGAAGACCTCCGCCAAAGTGGCCGGCTGCGGATCTATCATCACTGGTCTTTTCAACCTCACCATTCTCTTCAGCCTCCGCAACGTTATTCCCAGACTCTTCACGGACAACGAAGATGTCACCCAGCTCGCCAGCGCCGTCTTACCTGTCTGCGCGGCATTCCAGCTCATTGACGCTCTGGCCACGATCTGCAATGGCATCTTGCGGGGTCTTGGGCGGCAGGAAGTGGGGGGCTATGTGCAGGTCTTCTGCTACTATGCCGTCGCCATGCCTATTAGCATGGGCACCGCGTTTGGACTGGGTTGGGGCCTTTGGGGTTTGTGGTCAGGAGTAGCGGTTGCGTTGGGGTTGGTGTTTGGAATTGAGGGAATCTTTTTGGTCAGAACGAGTTGGGAGAACAGTGTCGAGGAGGCGAGGAGGAGAAATGAGGGCGCTTGAACTGTATATCATGTAACATTCGAGCGTTATTGGGACATTCTTTCCAGCGGGATGGATGAAGGGATGGGACCTGTAAAATCTCTAGTCTTTGTATACATAGGGAATGCCTCTGGATTCGAGTTTGATCTTCCAGACTCTTAGTGTAGAAAAGATAGAGCATCGTCATCAAGAGAAGTGAGGAACAATGTCTAGTCCAAGATGAAGCTACCCTCCAAGACTATGTTTGAGCTTATCATTGTATTGCATCCGGTGGTCTTTGTACTGCGTACCCAACAACAGGACAAGCATGGCATATATAAGTTATGGTCGTAGAACTTTGGGATGTGTTGACTTTGTTGCATGGTGCCTTTGATGCTGATATCATAGTTTCCATCCTGCCAATGACGGAGGACCGAAGGACCGGAGGACCCCGGACCGAAAAATCGCAAGCTCCGAGCACAGATTTGAGCAACATTGTTTTCTGGCCAGTTGTGAAACAAGATAATAGTAGTCCCATCGGGGTGTGTGCATTGAGACTGCTTATATCAACTCTGTTGCTTGCTCTGGGAGACTCTGGCTACGCCGGGCATGCCAACGCCTGCCTGAACCCTCTCCACTTCTTCCTTCACGACCTGCAGCTTACATGCAATGCTATGAGGACTCCTGTTGCTCGAAACACAAACAAAACTTACAGGATTGACGTTTTAGTTTCAGATCCTTGGGAAACATATAGTATTGTGATGAAGCATCATTCATGAAACCCACCACTCAAGCACGAGGCTCACGAAAATGCGGTCTTGACTTGACAAGCAATTACTGGCGTTGTTATGATGTCGATGAACAACGAGGGGATTATGGCTTCCAATTGACCGTCCGCCGCTAACCTTTAACACGGATCTGGATGTAAAGGTCGCAGGCTGTCGCAGCTCCTCAGCTGCTGGAATCTCCGCGACCATTATTGCTACACCCAGCTGATAAGACTTCCTTTGTAGCATGTTTCTGGGCAAGATAAGGCCTCCGCGATCCTTCTGTGGAGGAATATTTGGCAAGGCTATCATTCCCCATTACCATACTCTTGCACGTCCTGTTCGAAGATGAGGGGGCCGGTGGGCGAGTATAAACCAAGGTCCTCTTCCTAGATTTACCTCTTTATATACTCACTTCCTCAATTCCACGTCGAGATCATACATTCACTCTCACAGCAAGCATACCCAACATTGAAACATCGCAAAGAAAACATTTTACTATTCCATATTCCTCTCAACATACCTTTACTCATCTCAACATAATGAAGTCTACTCTCATTTTCTCCTTAGTCACCCTCCTTTCCACCACTTCTCTTGCCCAAAAATTCACAGGCGGTCGAGCAACCTTCTATTCTCCATCAGTGGGCCTAGGATCGTGTGGCGAAACGCATGCCGATTCAGATCTCGTCGTCGCGGGCCCCTCTAGTATGATGCCGGGAGCCTGTGGTAAAACCGTCATGATCACCAACACGGGAACTGGAAACGGCGCCGGCAACACCATCAGCGCCGAGGTGGTCGACACGTGTGCTGGGTGTGGTGAATCCGATCTCGGTACGCTTTGCTTCTGATGTGCCTTGCATTTGTATCAGCAAGACTGACGTGGAAACCATAGATCTATCCATAGGTGCTTTCGATCAGTTGACAAATGGCGATCTGGCGGCAGGGGTTGCAACTATTGATTCGTATGGCTCCATCAACGAGAGAATCTCAGGGTCCACAGTGAAGAGCTAACAAATACTAGGCAAGTTGTCTAAATCGGCACATAGTCACGCGAAGGATACTTCACTCCCGAAGTATGCTGTTAGAGGCATGCTTCGGCTCTGGCTGGTGCTTCTGGTGCATAACTGTTATTTAGAATAGAGCTTTGCTATTCAACTTTCTCTCTCGGTCCTACAATCTTCGTATCTGCTTTGCATATTTATGACCCTGGCTTCCCAATTTTCATACCTCTCTCAGCCTCTTAACACGTCGTGGTTGCACTCTCCAGAAGCTAAGCCCAAAACAGATGCTGGCATCAATTCAAGAATGCGATCTATCGGTAAGCGTGTGGCCGAGACTGAAACACAGGACCCAATTCAACTCGACTGCGAAACGGAAATCGGAGACATCAGCCATCATCGAAGCATCATCGTTTCTATCATTTGACCATTTTCGGCGGCCTGGGATTTGGGCAGAGTTTTAAGGCCTCCGCCGCATCCCACTATCAGCTGAGCCAGTCTTATGCAGTCCTCTATGATGTTCAGGAAGAGGTGCGCTGCCGAAATGCCAATACAGAACTCTCATCAGGTGCGGCCTCTCTTTGATGCTTACCTCCTCGCTTTAACATCGACCTCCTTCAGGCTGAAGTTGCCCATTGACGCATTTCATTCCACGGCGTCCTGTGTCTTCGATTGTCATAACCCGCAATCCTAGCTATCTGAAAGGGGGTTCCCCGACGACTTTCTCCATTTGGACGACACAGAGTATGCGTCCAGATATCACAGTATTCGAATATCGAACCTAAAACAGGGGAAATCCAAGAGATGCGGATTTTCCTCGCAGGGTCCATCACCTTTGGCTCTGGTTTGGGAGCTATTCCACTTACAGCCGGTCTCAGTCTGATTTTGGCCTCATATGGCGCTCGGCGAATGAATGTGGCCAAGCGGAAGGTGGAAGTCGTCCGAGGAGAGTTAACAAGCCACAATATAGCACCCCATACCTTGACAACCCGCGAAAAGGTAATTGTAGTTACGGCTGGGTTGATCAGTCTTGGAGCTGGCACGGCCATTGGTGTCGAGCTTTTCCCGCCTGTCGGTGTAGAGGTGACTAACATGGAGCTCAGTCATGCTGTGGCTCCTGGAGGCGATGTCACTATTCAACCGGGTGGGGGGTGTCCAATACACGACTTCCTAAGTGGCAATGTCTAACAATGCACTAGACAGCGTGCAACACGCGACACCTGCAGATGCAGGTAACGTTCAATCTTTTGCTGCGCAGACTGCCGTAGCTGGTCTAGCATCTAATACGTCACGATGGGTTATGGAAAGGTTTGACGACGCCTTCTGGAAGGAAAAGATCAGGATGGCGGCCGGCTGCCCGCTGCGCTCCATTCGCCGGCTGCTTTAATTTATCCTGCAAGAGGTGCAAAAGGGTGGTGACTGAAGGCAACTACGCCCGTGAGTCTCACCTGGAGAGCTCTCATGTATTTGCATCTCTGCCATCTGGGGGCTCAGATTGTTGTGAATGCGATGACGATTATGACCCGCGTCTCAGCTGTTACCAGTCTGGAACGAAATGTCCAGTGCCAGCTCACACCATTACAGTCCGCCAACTGGCGGGTGGAATGGTGATGTCTGTAAACCCAGACAAGTTTCAGGCACTTGAGCTCCAAGAATGCAGGGGAGGATATGTGGTGCGACCGGTGTAATGCAAGCATCCTGCAGGGAAGGTTCTTCAGCATGTTGCTATTTTTTCAGCCCCTGGTCATCTCACATTCCCTTTGCAGGGTGTATTGCGTACAACAAGCATGACGGAGGTCTTGGACCCCATCTGTCAGCTGCTAAGTACCATGAAGGCAAGCTCTGCGATCAGTCAAACTTCCAGCGCCTGTATTACCGTCTTAAGAGCTTTTTCTATCCAGGGAATATAGATCCCTACAACTACCTTGGTGGAGAAGGAAGTGCGAGTTGTAACAGGTGCGGAAAAGGAGATCTTTATACCAAGGGGAGTATTATTATCGTAGGAGATTCTACAATCCCAAATACTGGCGGTTTCACAAGACAGTCCAAAAACTAACATGATGAAAGACTGCTGTGACCAATATTCGACCGGAAATTTCGACCTTTTTGCCATCGCTGCTGCTACGAGCTTGGAGAATTACAGGAGTTGTGTCACGTGCACGTTCCGTTCGCTCTGCCTTGGCGCTGCTGCTTCTTAGATTAGCTCTTGCTGCTCTTCAGCTTCTATCCTCCATCCACTCTAGAATCCATCGAATTGCCCATAACCATTGCAAGTTGCTCAGCGCTACAGATGGTCACTCGGCCTCTGACTCGGGTCAAAGCGGCGCCTGCTATGGAGGCCGTAATTGGACCCGGGTAAATATACTCATATCCGTATATAGGTTAATTCCTTTTCCTTTTCCATTTTCTTACGCGGAGAAGATAACGTAGGTCCCGTCTCATCACCACCACCATCCGGCGGCGTTCATTATTCGTGGGGTATATGACAACACATCTTTGAGATGGAGTATCTAGAGAGAGATCCTGCTTTGCGAAGCGGAGCGAAGCCACGCCAAGCCTAGCATGAGATATTACGGGCCTGATGATTGGTGGTAGAGAAGAGTGAGTGTATATACATGGGCTGAGGAGCAGATTGGCCAGTATCCACTAAGAGCTATGCATAGGGAACAGAAGCACATAGGGGTAAGGATAAAGGCTTAGACTGCCGCAGATTTGTTGAGTCGGTTCGGTTCAACAGAAACTGCCACTGAAAGCTCACACTAAGCTATCAAATTATCTCGTTCGCTCGTCCACTCGTCCCCTCGTCCACACTGCCATCAATCTCTCAATCCTTCCCACGTCCCATCCATTCTTCCTTCACTTCTTTCTTCCTCTTTCTTTAGTTTGCCGCGAGGCGAAGCTTCTATTTCAAAGCTTTTGTAGTAGTTTTATTAATTTGCAAGAACATCCAGCCGGCAGCAAGCAAGCATATATGTTCTTACAGAGCTAGCTATATACCTTCGAGACATATAATGGACAATGACTTGTATAACCGAGACAGAGAGAAAGAAAAAAGCGTTCAGGTAATATGCCGTGTCAAGGATTGTGGCGAAGTGAAAACGTAAGCGTTCGGCCCAAGTACCGTAGACTGTCGATTTGAGAGGAAGGGTATCGTTTATTTCATTGCTGCAAAAGGAGAAGAACAGAATACGAAAAGCAAACTCCATAACATGGCAAGATGGAGGAAGATGGCTTCGTCGACATCAAGCCACACTAAAGTCCACATGCACAGGTACACTTTCATATGGACTTGGTGTCTGAGCTTCAGCGGGCGGGCTCTTGGTATTCCTCCCACGGCTTGTCGACCTCAATCTTGTGGTGATGGATCGGATCTTCCCTGCAAAATTCTCGTTGACGCTTCTTCCACGTCGATGACCCCCTTGGGGATTTTCCGCATAATTTGTGGGAACGGGCGGCGCTGTCTTTGGGCCAGGCACTTCGACCAAACTCGATGGATCAGGCCAGCCAACGGTCACAACGTCTCCATTGTGGCTGATAGGCGAGTGGTGAGCCATTGCAGGTGGTGGCGGTGGAGGAGGCGGAGTGGCCAGGTGTTGTAATTCTGGAAGCATGGGTGGGACCTCAACGTTGGTTGTGATTGTTCTCCCGTTGGAAAGAGCTTCACGAGGAGAGACTCGTAATCGTTCTTTGGAAGAATCAGGCTGTCTTGCGCCGGGCGGCGAAAAGGCAATCTCCCTATTCTTGCTGCTTGATCTGCTGGTTGGAAGGCGTCTGTCAAATGCTGGATGGGAAGGCAAGTCGGAAGGAATGGGAGGGGAGCCATAGTCTGGAATCGGAGCTGACATAGATCGTGGGAAGTCTGGAAGCATGTCGGCTTGATAGGCATCATTGGAGAGCACCGTCGGATTCTGATGCATGTTTGAAATGGTATCCTCACCAGAGGACGGGCTTAATGCGGGATACCGCATTGCTCGTGGAGTTGCTGGAAGACCCATGCGAGGCATGAGCGAGGACTTTGACGGCGAATGCGCGTCAGCGCTGAAAGGATCATTGGGAGAATGCTTCGCGTGAATTCTCCCAGCCAAGTTGTGCAGCTGTACAGTAGCACTGTTGTCGGTGTGGAACCGCATCAGCGCGGGTGCGCCACCCATAGAGCGAGATTTGGAGTGATTGGGCGACATGTTCTGACCAGGAAAAGGAATAGGCGGAGCTGATGGTCTTCTTGCCAAAGACAACCGACGTGCCTCAAGCTCAGCCGCCGCTAACTCTTTCCTCCTTTTATCCGCTACGAATTGTGGATTACTGTTTGCACTCGCTTCCAAGTTGAGCTCCGATAGTTGAGCTGAACGGCCTAAGAGCATAGGGGCCACTGGCAGGGCTTCGTGGTGTCGCCGATCGGCAGATGGGTCTCGGTGTCGACTATGGATGCCAGCCTCATTCCGATGGGAAAGGCTGCCTTTTCTGGTCATCCCAGGCTCACGTTCATGAGGTTGACGACTGCTAGATCTTGTCCTGGATGCCTTTCTGCGGTCCGGAGATGCATCACGTCTAGCACTGGAGCCGCGGTCAGGTCTCCGGCTCAGGCTTCGGCTTGTGCTCCGATGTTGAGCATGCAGCCGTTGTCTATCGCTTGCAACGAAGCGAAGGACTTGTTCAGCATCAGAATGCTTTGGTCGGTCGGAACCAGAAGGCGACATAGGTAGAGGAGATGTAGGTGAGTCCAAGCCAGCTTGGTCTCGCTTAGATTTACTCCTTGTGCGGCCACGATGTTCATGGGCTGGGTCAGGACTATGGCGGCGGCTCACTGTTCTACTCGAGTGTCGGCTCTTGTGGCCTTCCTTGTGACGAGAGGCCGATCGATGTCGATGACGATCACCGGTCTTGGAACCAGAGCGCAATTTCCCGTTGGAAGACTTGCCCCGGTTGCGCTCGGGCTTGACCGACCCGGCTTCTGACCTAGACTGCAGGACCGAATCAAAACTTTCCACACTGGCGTTGTACAAGTTCAGCTCGTCAGGAGACATTGAGACAGGAGAGGAGGGCGACCTTTTGGCGGGCGGAATCATTCGACCTCTTCCACGATCTTCCTCTGAGGGTGCTCGGAGGCGGTGCTTGCTTCTTTTCCTCTCCCCAGCCTGCCCATGGCTACGATCTCGACTACCGGTGCGGTAGCTTTGCTGGTGCTTGGTGTAATAGTGTGCTTCTTCGAGGCTGCTGATGTATTGATCAATGCTCCGTCCACTGACGCTTGGGCTTTTCAACGTTCGAAAGCTATCGCCCGTGGTTGGCGGGCTTGCCAGATCGCTGTGAGTGTCTATGTAAGTGCCTGTAGTGTCCGATCTCGGCATCTCTGCGGCCAAGGTTGCCAACAGGTCTGTCTCGGCTTCATTCATCGTCACTTCAACAGGCGGCCACTGTATCGACAGCCCATCCGGCTTCCGGTCTCGTGAACCATTTCGAGTACGCGAGTCTTTCTTTAATGAATCAAAAATGCCCTGAGATGGAGACGGCGGCCCGTGAACGGGTTGCAATTCGATCGCGGTCGTGGGACCTACGGCGGTGAGCGGAGTTTCTTTGGATGGAGTCTGGTGCTTCGGCTCATATCTTGCTGATGTCAGCAGGAGTGGTAGATCTGTTGCAGGTTTAGAGCCCGGCTGAACCTCATTCTGAGCCAGGGCTGACTCTTTCTCCTTATCAGAGCCCGAGTCCACAGGGGTCGGCAGGGGTTTCGGTGCGCTGGATACGGGAAATGCAGGAGGATGAATGTCAATCGGAGTCTCGCCAATAGACGGCAGTCGCTGTCGAGAATATCCTCCAGGTGTTGCAGTGCGTGCAGAGAGCGCGCTGTTGATGCTGCGAACATTGTTCAAACGATAGGAGCCGAGGCCTCCTGGAGTCATCGCAGATTCGCCGATGGCCGACTCTGCAATTGGTGTGATCCCAGGAGCGTTGGTTGGGGTTCGATCATCAGATTTCAGACCTGGGAATTTATAGTGCCCTTGGCTGTGTGGACCGAAGGAGGTGATCAGCTTCAGAGCCTGGGTCTTGGCTGTCAGCCGGCCAGGAAGTGAAGACTTCACAGGAGCTTGAGGAGGTCCCATGGCGACAGGGGTGGGCGCATTGAGGAAGTCACGACGTGCGCCAGAAGCTTGTCCAGGCTCTGAGTATTGACTGGTATAAGCTTGTTCGGTGAATTTGGCTGCCATTTGGGCAGTGGGAGAAGTCCACGGCTCGGATGGCTCAACAGCGGTACAGGAGAAGCATCTGATTGCCAAGTGTTGCTCCGAGTTCTCCACCACATGCTTACCCCATTCACGAACGAGGTACGACTGTCTCTGCCAATTCTGAGGCATCAACAGACAAGCCAAGAGGATCGCCTCCATGTAGTGGCGTCTTGTTACATAGACCTCAATTGCATCATTGTAGTCGCCAAGGCTGAGGAGGATTGTTGCTGCAGCGTGGATATCGCCTTTGGCCAGCATTTTTTCCACAAATGCTTCACCTATCTTCTTGGATTGAACCTGGTTGCCTAGCCCACTCAAAGCAAGCATCATCCAGTCCAGACTTGAGGTGGCGCCACCAGCGCCCATCATGGAAGCCATATGGTCGGGATCGTCATCGAGCCATTTGGAAAGAAGGACAGCACTTTGGCTGCCGACTGGATGTCGGCTTAGTTCATCACGAATAAGATCTTCGATGTCCTCCTCCCACCCAAATACGGTACTCAACATCTGGCGCCGAAGGTCGTCTGGTGTGAGACTTAATTCGTCAAACGCCCGAGGAGGTTTGTAAGGAATGTCGCTCAGCCGAGAGCGGGTATACGGGAACAACTCCTTGATAGGTCTTTCTTCTGGACTAGGAAGTACCTCTTGCTTCAGCCTTGAACCTTTCCTAGCTGATTTGATCGAAGCTGGTGATTGCATTGACGAGGGGTAAGTCATCGAGCTGCTAGTAGGTGGTGGGTCTCTCGCGATTTGCGATTGTGTGCCAAACGAGAAGACTGTGCTGTTGTTATCGGTGCGTCCCAACGCAGCGCTTTTCTCATGTCGTTCTTGTGTGCTTGAGGCTTGGGAGCTTCGGGACTCTGTGCGGCTGCGGGTGGAGCGAGGACTTCCGGTCTGGGCCCTTTCAATACGGGCTGCTTCCAATGCCGTTACTTGGCGGTTCGCCCTTGTGATGGGCGAGCTGACGTCTTCTTCGCTCTCGGACGCTGATAAGCCTAGTTGTCGGTTATATTCCTCCGGTGGCGTGGGTGGCACCGCCATGGGAGGATGTTGGACGTGGGCAACCATCTGAGGCCGATCTAGATCATATTGTTGTACGGTATGGTTGGGACCAAGAGTGAACAGGGTAGCTGTAGGCCCGTATCCTGACAAGCCTCTGACATCGTCTACCGTAGGCACGATTTCGTAGGTGACGTGCTTTGTCCGTACGTCCCATGACCATGTCTGTCGCTCTGAGTACTGAACAATGCGCCCGTTCTTGGACCAGGAAATCCAGTTGCGGCCTGGTGAAAAGTTCTCAGACTTGCTTAGTGTTCGAATTACTCGAGGGGCATCTCCAGTCGGCGGCTTGGACACACTCCACACGCGCAGGTCTCCATCCGACGTATGCGTAGCCAACATGTCTGACTTTTGCTTGGAGGACGAAGCATGCCAGGCAAGTGCAGCGATCGGCGAGGGCGCCCGCTGTGTCGTCAGCGTATGCAGGATAGTGAATGTAGGTTGTAGCGTTGCCAAAAGAATCGAACCGTTGTTGTATCCAATGGCATATGCTTTGCAGTCGGCAGATGGCGCCAGTGCCGTGATTGGGTCATATATTGTTCTGGCCGATATATGCTCCGAAGTCGAAGGCTCGAAGAGGATGACTTCTCCCTTGCTGTTTCCAAACGCCACATTCCCATTGCGCATCCATGCAGCAACCGTGATATGCTCGAATGAGGCAAAGCGAGCAATTTCCTGACCACTGAACAAATCCCACACAATGGCTGTCTGTCCAACATCATAGCTCACCACGAGTCGTCCTGCACCTCTTTCGCTCACATTGTCGACGCAGATAAGTTGTATGTTATCGGCATGCTTTTCAAATCTTCTTTCAAGCGCCAGCGTATCGTGATGGAGGCACAGGATCGAAGTACCCTGGGCATAGAGGAACAAGGAGGCCGTGGCAGCGCATGGCTCAAATGGCGGTGTGACAATTGGGCCCTTGCCCTTCTGTTGGGAAGGCTGTATAGATCTCGAACTCGATGAGAGTGACTTCTGCCTCGCCAGTTGACTGGCGGACATGTTCAGATGTTCCGCGCTCCCTTGCGGAGCTTCTGGTAGGGGTCAGCGACTTCAACAAAGGCGGATGGGAACATTGACGAGTATTCGGGGGCGAAGGAAGTTTTAGGAGAGCAATTTGAGAGAGCGGGCAGAAGTTGCACAAACCGTATCGATTGTGTGTCTCAGAGTCACAGCCACATGGATAGACAGACGTTTCTCCCGATTAATGGTGTGTATCCTGGTCTTCAGGCATAGACGCTTTGGCCGGGGTGCGGAGTATGCACGGTAGGTCAGAAGGGGGGCGAGCGGGTATACGCAGGTCGCTTTTTCGAGCTCACGAACAGGAGCTAATCGCGCTTAGAGGTACTTGAAACTCAACAAAATCGCAACAATGGCGCAGTCATAGGGCTTCCGAGAGACAATGAAAACATTCTATGGTAAAGAAAAAGGTGTGGTAGGACAAGGGAAAAGGGTGGAGTGGAAATATGAGAGACCAGGGCAGTCTTGGACCAAGCCCATAGTAAGAATGCCATTCAACGCTCAGCATCAGCACGATAGACTTTGGGCGCTTGGGAAGAGAGAAGACATTGGCTGCATCATACAACCCCGGCCCCAGTGGAGAATGTGCTCGCCTTGGAGTGAGTCTGACTATTTAGTCCAAGTCACGACCACAGTTGCATTGTGGGACATTTGAAGGGCTTTGAGGGGTCTACTCTGGGCCCGTTGGGAACCAGTGACAGCTCTGCCGAGTAGGGGAGCGTTTTCGAGCTCGACGGGATGGCTCGTCGGACCCTGAATGGCAGGTTCAGTTGGCTGCGAGTGATGCTGCTATTGTGCTGGTAGTTAGTGCTGTTGCTGCTGGAGTGTTGGAATGCAGTGGGTGAATTGGCTCCAGGAACAAGCTGTAGCTCGAGCATTAGCCTGATGTCTCTTGGAGGCTGCGATGATGGCGATTGGCTTGCGCTACCTTTCAATGCAAAACCCGTCACACGCAGAACACATCCAATCACACAATAAGGTTCATCATTCTCCAGGCAGTCAAGGGCTGGACTGTCCCGGGATCAGCACAATAGCTGCTCAACTAACATTCCCGCACGATTCGAGATGACCCTCCTCTCCGATCGCCTCCCTACTAAGGTTTCCGGCGGCTATGAGGTCACGGGCATTGGGGAGTGTCTTTCAGAGAATCAAAAGGCTTCCAAAGCTCATCTATGCCGCGTTCAAGGAGTACCTATGAAAGGGCTGACCAGATGACACGCATGCGTCACTTGTCTTACCAGTGCCAATGGGGCTGCACAGAATCATAATCGCTGCCCGCTAGTCCTTTGGTACCACAGTCCGGTGCCGCGCCGTGGTCATCCGATCTATCTAGGCTGGCATTCTGGGCAAAGCAAACCCCCATCGTCATCCGCTACCTGCAGTAATCTCGCCAACTCTCGGCTACGGTGACGAGGTTCCTCGTGAGGAGTGCGAGTGGTTGAGGTAAGAGAGAGATATCAATGACTGACTGCTGCCAGGGCACATCAACCCTGCTCTCCAATTCATGTTGTGTACCCGGATTCCAGGACCTGGGAGTACCATGTTACGCTGATCATCAGCAACGGTCTTGATTCGAACTGAGTCTGCATAAAGTTGCATGGGTCTAATATATCGATAACCAGCAGCATGTTCTTGGTTTGGTGCGGAAATGCTTGCAGTGGTGCCCGTGGAGGCCGAGAAAGCCCGCCGTAATATTGCGGCACGGTTTGTCTCTTCAGCATCATTATCCTGTTATTTGCTGTCTTACCGTGCATAAAGTTCATGTATCTGCTCAGTAAATGATGATCAACATGTTCCATTGTCAAGATTACATTGCGAACCTCTTTGCATCGGATCGGATCTGGCCTCATGAACGGCACAGCGGAGCGGCCTAAGCCTTGAAGGCTCGAATTCGGAACAGGATCACACTGGTCTTCCCTCGTTGCCCATCGTCGTCACAGAAGTATCACAGCAATTTCCTGGATCACGATTCTTTCATTGGCCACTTTCAGAATAGACGGGGATGGAATTCTTTCGAATTTAATCACCAAAGCAAGCGTGCATCAGCTTGTCCTATGCGCTCACGCTATGCCCACTCTGACATTCCATTGGCGAGTTGACTCCAGCCACCTGCACTACGGGATCGGAGGGTAAGAAAGTCCGGGTTGCTGTTGACTTCGCGAATCATCTCAATCATCAAGATGACTCGCAGCGATATGATGGCTTATGCTCCATAATATCTCATCCAACCTGGCGCTTATATCTCGAACATTCCATAATGCCTCTTCTCTTCCCGGTTCTGTCACAGCAGACCATTTTGACTGGGACCTGCATTTGCTGTATCATGTCTGTTGCCTTTTCTCGAGGCAGGGAAATTCCACCCAATCAAGGAGTGGCTGCACAGCTAGGGAGATGTGCAGCATCGAGCTGTCAGCGTTTCTACCACGTACCAGTATCGAAAAGAGTGATGCATTCTTCTAATGCATGCACGTCGCCGATGATTGATGACTGTGGGAAAGACACTATCGACCAAGGCCTTCCCCGTCGCTTGGATCGCTTTCGTTGCTGCATAAGTTCTTACTACGTAGTACAACTCCTACCCTTGGCCGTGGTCTTGGCACATTGGGCACGCATGAGTGCTACGTGGAGACACGGTAACAACAAAAGTCACTGAAAGGAACTTCCATCTGAGTGCTCCCTTCACGAGATTCGTTGTCTCGGTCGCTAGGCCTCGGCGCCTTTTCGGCAACGGATAACTCATCCATCTCGTGTATGACTACTGCCAAAATGCCTGAATCCGGCTATCTATGCGTTTACTAACAGTAAGTGAAGCGGATGAGGATACAATGTCTGGATATTGGTTAAAAGCCATGCAACACCCGCTGCCCATGGCCATGTGGCACCAGTTGCGCCAGTTTTGAACCTCGATGAAGAAAACGGAAACCTGTACTCTCACCTCACAGCTCGCGGACTAACGGAGCGGACGCACTCAAGGGACAGCAACGGGCAAGGAACATCGCTGGGTAAAGTGACCCCACCAAAAAATTCCTTGACTATATCTGGGTCAAATTTTGCTGGCTATCTCGCAAGCTGGTTCGTCCCCCCATGTTCGTCCCCCCATGTTCGTCCGCCGCGTGAACCGCCAGTTTGAGCGCGGGGCCCGTCTGAGTAAAGGGTGTGGAGTCCAATGAAGGTTGTGTATCCTCTATCTAGGTCTGAGATATCATGCATACGCGAGAGGAGAACATGAAGGTAAGTTAGGCAAGATAAGTTCTGCTCTAAAACAACTCACTCCAGCGGCATCCCAGCTAGGGAAAGTCAGTGCAAAGCAAGGAAGCTAGAGGCAAGAAGAGAGAAGAAGAATGGAGCTAAAAATGAAAGAGGAAATAAATCAAGGTAGGTAAAATAAATTCAATTGTCGATATCTCAATCCAACGGCATCAAGCCAGGAGAGCAGGTAGGGGGTATCATATGCAAACGCCCTGCTTGACCTTCCAATGCTGTTCCACTGTATAACCAAATACATGCCGCTTCCTCGCTTAGTTCATCAAATGCATCGCTCCAAAATGCCGGAAGACAATCAAAAACCCATCAACAGCCCAAAGTGGCAGGTGGGCATAAGTAAAAGACGTCAAACTCCAAACTCAGTCTCTTCGACTCGAGCCCTTGCCACCAACGACAACACTCCTCCTCTTCCCATGCCCAGAAGTCTTCCTCGTCTCACCGGCAAACCTCACAACCCGACTCCTCTTCTCCATACCCATCACGGGGGCTTGCTGGGCAGGAACGCCCTGCAACCACCAAGCGTCGTTCTTGCCCGCTTCCCTCTCCCGCTCAACTTGCTCTCTCACAGCCGCGACCTGTTCTTCGGTCGTCATTTCGCGCTTTCTGTTTGGCACTGTGGACGTGCCATCAAGATGCACGGACTCAAGGTTCAAGGAGAGTAACTCGTCGTCTGAGAAGTAGGAGGATGGCTCGCTATGCGGGTTGTGTGATGATGATGATGATGATGCGACGGACGAAGAGTGGAGGAGAGCTGAGCGGAAGGGTGTTGGGAGATAGGACGTCCCATTACTATTGTGGCGAGAATGGCTGTGTCGGTTGGCGTATGAGGATGGAGAGGAGCATGTGGTTGAGGATGAGGAAGGCCAGTAGGAGGAGGAGAAACTGGCTGAACTTGAGCCTGGTTGCGACGATGAGTTGTATGGTGACGGAATGGAGATTGAGGAGGAATTTGAAGCGGTTGATGTAGTTGACGAGGAGGAGCCGGTACGCGTCATTCTGATTGCGGACCGGTGAGGTTGAGGTGGGATGTTGGAGGTTGGTGAGGTGTAGAAATAAGACATATCTGCTGCTGCTGAATTTCGGACAGAATTATTGATCAAAGACTTTGAGGTAGACTTTCAGTGTTTGAAATTCCGTTCAGTCCGGTTGTTTGTCGATAGTGGTGACTATTTAAAATGTGCTTCGTGGATTTGGCTGTGCTTTATCATTTGCGTAGATGTGATGAGTCAATCCGATTGAGTTGCGCGTTGTGACTGATCAACTTCCAAGGGTGATGCATGTGCTCATTCTTGGCGCGATGTGTGGATGATAAATCCGTTGATGTGATGTAGAATAGAATAGAATTAGAGGGAATCCAGTTCTCCTCTTTATTATGCTTGGAGGCTGTGTCGAAGGGAATCAAATGTAACAATCAGCCGAAGTTTGGTGACGACAGTAGCAAATAATTCGTGCTACTCTGTATTATGGTCGTGGCAAACGACAAAAAGTGATGACCCGGGCTCAGTAGTGTATTTGTGGGGTTTGAGTTATTCGCGAGTGACAGAGCACGAGGTGGCAGAGGGCGGCACAGGCGCGCGTAGGTGGGTACGGAGCTGCTTGTCACAATAATAATAAATCCTTGGTGCGGATCCAAGAGTCTGGAGACCCTGAAGGAGGTACCGTGGGGGCGAGAATAGGGGCCGGAACACCGAAACCGAAACACGGAGGCGCGGTCTCAAGGGGGATCGAAGAATGTCGCGGCTGTGCTGATGGCTGCTTTGAGTTTCAGATCGATATTGTCTGGAACACCAACACACAACAAGAATGGGTTTGGGTTTTGAATAATGTCTGAGGAGCAGAATGTGTCGACAGCGAGGCCGTGAAGGAAGGTAGGAATTTATTAATGTTTCCGGGTGGACTCCTGATCCTGGGCTGGGGTTGTGTCGGTCTGTTGACCGCCTTGTTGTGCGCGAGGCCTGGTCACGCCGATTTGCTGTGTGCGGCAGTCGGTCTGTGGTCGGGCAGGAAAAAGGTTGCACTCAGGATTCCACACAGGGTCGCTGGACCAGGTTTAAGATTGCACGCGTGGGAATCTGGAGTAGCTTCCGGCTGCGGGCGGGAGAATCTAGCAGAGCCTGTGGTCTGTGTTGATGCCTTTGTCTGTGTCCTCTTGCCGGATAGGGTAGTGTAACGATTTCTTATTTGGTGGGGCACAGGGTGGGAATGTCAAGCCCTTTGCTAACGGATCAAGCCTGACTATCGATTAGGGGCTTATCGATTGCGGTTGTTTTGTTGTGCCACCCGCGGGTATGACTCGATCTGCAAGGGTAGTTGGTGGCTTGTTGGGCTTGCCTCACTGTATCGATCTAGGCTGCAAACAATGATAGCAAGGCAAACAGCGTTGAAGGCCATGTATAAAGCCTGCTTGCATCCACTGGTCATCATATAGCCATGGAGTTGCGGAGATGGAAGCGGATCCGAAGCGGCGAAGAAGAAACGGAACTCTCGATGTCTATCAATTCTACATATCCGTCCTAAATCCATCGCCAAGCCAGGACATGCTCTGGAGATACACCGTCTTCCCAACCGTTGGCATCAAGTGTGCCCAAATAAAACGCCATGCTACTGAAGTTGGGTTGGAGTGCGAAAACCGGAAAGATCGTGGTGGAGACTTGCCCAATCTTCGGCGGGAACCCAGAAAAGTTGCAACGGTCCTGACTAACTCATGACAGCCGGGATAGGTAGCCTTACCTAGCTTTTGACAGTACTACGTACGTGGGCGGCCAGACACTAGAATAACCCCGTATGTCCCTTGATTTATCGGGGACTTTCTGCTTCGGAGTCTGCCTCCTGCGCATGATATACGTAGTATCTGACGATATTGAGATCTACACCCTTGATTTCCACATGGGGTTTGCCAGATCGGTGAAAGTAGCTGGACAATGATCATGTCTCTTGCGTTCGTCGGATATGACGTGGTGCATTAAATTTGGCTGAGTATTCCGTGCCATCCTTCACACCGCACGGTGTCATCAGGAGTCCTCGAAATGTTCCTTCCAAGTTTGATTGCTCGGTCAGCTTTTTGGGGTTGGTTCAGCCCTGGGAGCTTGTGTCACCATCGCATTGTTGCAACCTTATCCATCCATGGAAGTCTTTGTCGGTCTGAAATTAGCCGACTGAACATGTGCGAAGCCGCTATTTATGGCCATGTTTGAACAAGTGGATGAAAACAATTAAATAGAGAGCACTTCGGCATCTTCAATTTAAAAAAATCCCCGGGCAACAGTCAGGATGATTAACTGGATGATGCCTTATCCAATTGAATGGCACGCAATTGTCATGTCGTAACTGGAGGAGACTGTAGGCTCCGACTTTCGGCTACGTTAATCTTTAAGGCGTCCATCAGATGGTAAGTCATCACCCTGACTGGACGCTTGTAAAATCCCAATCAATGTCAACAATAGCAGTCTACGACTTTTTCCAACAAGCATCCAAGTTTGGGCCAGCCTTTGCACCAGGCTACCTCGTGTCATGTAATGTGCTGTTGTAGCACCTTATGCCTCCTCCACACTGGAGGGTATTGATGCACTTGTCACTAGTTAGGCAAATGTGGAGAGGACTACTTCTCCACAAAGCTGATATCACGCGCAGATTGGAGCAGGGTTCCTCATAGTTGACTCTTCTGTTTCCAGTCGGGATTGTTCCCTTGAGATACCTTCATGTGATATGCTTCTTGTGACACATGGGGAAAGCCCCCTGGTGTTCGAGATGCTCTGTGCGCCGGTTTCACGAAGATTCACGGCGTGCAAGTCGCGAACAGCTACCCAATAAAGGATAACAAAGGCAATTTAGGAACTTTGACCAGCTGTACCAATAAAAGTAGAAGAAGCTTTGTCACATCGCTTTCGTATCATCAAATGCGGATTGATAGGTTGTTGTTTGCCCTGCATATGACAGAGCAGAAAGGGCCTTCCAGATCCAATGCAAGCGGTACAGTTGGGCCATTGAATGAACCCTGCACGGTTCAGAAATAATATCGGCAGCCGTGGATGACCTTGCGAAAATCGCTTTTTCTGGAACCCGTCCTCAATGACTTTCTGTATTCGCAATGCACTACATTCAGTTCTTTGTAGACCGAGGGTGGTGCTGCAGAGTAAGTCTTTGAAACTCAAGGAGGTCTTGGACCGCTATACACTTTTCAGCTGTGCTCCGAGGCTAGATAAAATGCCCACGGCGCAATACTTCTCTTTCCAGCGCACTTAAATTCTCTTGCTTCTGAGCAGATTCTCGATGTATTCCTTGGTGACATTTGATTAGTCGATCCACCACCATAGGTCGCTGTTAAGAACTGACATTGAGCTACCGAAATAATTTCCATTTCGGCTGATAGATCCAGTATGGGCTCGGTGTTCGCCCACATCTTCGTTCCAATCCTAGCATCCTCCAATAAAAATCGCTCGATATGTTGACCAATGATTGCTGCGGAAGGATTCGTGGTGTGGTCCACCATGATTGCTGGATGTTGGAACTGCCAGCTGCTGCCAGTTGGGACATGAGTCGAGCAGAGACTTCACCCCAGATTTCAGCCAGCTAACGGATTGGCATGAATCCGCACGCTTTCAATGGCTATCTTCTCGCCCTTGGGCCTACCCTTCCTGTCTACTTCCACTGCTTCCATCTGGTCGAGTGTACCTCCATCTTCAGCGCCAGAGATGACTCTGCCAAACACAGTGTTCTTGCCATCAAGATGTCCAGCTTCTTTGAAAGTGATGAAAAATTGGCTACCATTCGTGCCGGGACCTTTATTTGCCATGGACACGATACCTCTTGTATTGTGTCGTAGAGCTGGTATCTTGATCTCATCTTCAAAATATTGCCCCCAGATCGAAGTACCACCTTTTGGGATTGAGCTGTCGGATGGTTGGTTTGAGGACTGAGATGTGTCTCCTCCTTGTATCATGAAACCGGGTATGATGCGATGGAATGGTGTGCCATTATATGCGCCCGACGCGCAAAGTGCGAGGAAGTTTTCAGTGGTCCGAGGAACTGATTCACAAAAGAGCTCGAGCTTCAGAACACCATGACTTGTGTGCAGCTAGAACAGTCAGCAAACAACTCAATCAGAAATAAAAAGATGACGACTTATACCGAAACTGCCATGACACTTTCACGATTGAAATAGAAGAGTTTTGGAAGCGAGGACTAATAATAGTAGGCAAGCGATCGGCCTTGATGGCATACTAGTGACTTTACCGGTTGCCTAGGTACCTTACTCTGTAGTAAGTACGGGCGCCTCAGGGTATGGGAAACATCCCAACACCTAAGCTCCCACTGCAACGTACTTACCACACCGAATTTGCGGGATGCGTTCGGGGAGTCGAGTTAAATAGGCGTTCGGGACTTGGCATGTCAATACGATGATCTACCCACCATAAGTACTAATTTGTGTGAGGATCTCCATCCTTCGTCCCCTGCATGGTTTTTGCGGATTGACGCTCGAAGTCGACTCTCCGGACGCATCCCACTGAATTTGTCCCCATCCACCAAAATCTCTTTCTGTTCCCAATTGGTTTCTGTCCCAACCGACCTTGGGAACTTGTTGCCACTAGTTTCTGAGCTCATCCCTCCTCTAAACGTTCATACGGAAGTTCATAACTTACAGCTCTACGTCCTTGACCCCTCTCCACGTTCCTCCCACCACAATGTCTACCACCACCACCACCACCACCACTACTCCTGCTCAAACCATCACAGCCGAGAACATCCTCCACCTCTTCCCCGAAGTGAGCACAACCCTCAGCGCCGCCACCCCCTCTCGCCTCGACTCTCCCCACCAAGACGACGACCTCAGCGGCTACGATGCCGAACAAATCCGCCTCATGGATGAAGTATGCATCGTCCTTGACAAAGACGACAACCCCCTTGGTTCGGCGTCAAAAAAGATCTGCCACCTCATGACCAACATCAACAAAGGCCTCCTTCACCGCGCATTTAGCGTCTTTCTCTTCCACCCAACCACCCACAAGCTCTTACTTCAACAACGCGCAAGCGAGAAAATCACATTCCCGAATATGTGGACCAATACCTGCTGTTCGCACCCGTTGGCCCATCCCACAGAGACAGGCCACGGCGATCTAGCATCGAATGTCGAGGGCGCAAAACGTGCAGGGCAGAGGAAGTTGGGCCACGAACTCGGAATCAAAGCCGAGCAGGTTCCCGTATCGGAATTCGAGTTTCTGACTCGGATACACTACCTCGCGCCCTCAGATGGCAAGTGGGGCGAGCACGAGATCGACTACATACTCTTCATCGAGGCGGACCCAGAGCTGGATATCAATGTGAATGAGGTGCAGGACACGGCGTGGGTTAGCCAGGAGGAATTGAAGCAGCTGTTCAGGGATGCGGAAAGGAGGATCGGGAAGGGCAGGGACTTCAAGTTCACGCCATGGTTTAGGCTAATCTGTGAGAGTATGCTTTTTGAGTGGTGGGATGCGATGCTTAAGGGTGATTTGGGGAGGTACATCGGGGAGAGTGAGATTAGGAGGATGTGAGGAAATGATTTGAAAGATACAGAAGCATTTGCAGGTGTTTTGTCCAGCATCTCAAAAAGGACTAAACCTTAGCGTTAGAGGCGGATTATCTTAAGCAATTCATTGGTCAGGTAGTCTTAACGCAATACTGAGTTGGAGCACCTCAGCTGGAAAGTCGTTGAATGGCAGTTTATTTCTATTCTTCCAGGTGATCTATCTAAACCTATACTCTAGACTCTGTATCTGATTCGACTCCTGCGCTCTCATAGATCGCGCTAAAACACGCCGCAAGGTAGCAAATTCGGAAAGCTTTCGTGAAGCAAGATAACAAAAATCATGCTCTAACAGCGGCCACAGGGGCAATTGCGCTCGCCTCCTTGATAGCTGGAGCAGCAGGACTCTTTAGTCCAGGCGTGCGCGGCATGAAAGTCTCCGGCCAAATAAACATCTTCTCCTCCCGCGGGCTAAGCGCAGCAAAGATCGAAGCAGCAGCTTTACTGCTAGCCTTCCGCCATATATCGGCACGAGGGTTGAAGTTGTTCGGCGAACCGAGACCATGGGTCTTCTCCTCGTCATACCGAGCGATCTTGGTGACTTCTTTTTGGATGTCGGCGAAAGTGTCGAATGGAATGTGGGCGAGCTTGTTCTCGATGCAGTATTCTTCGAGGCGAAGACCGCGACGGGCGAAGAGGACGTCGGCTTCGCGGGCTGCGGGGAGGTCCGAGACGCCGTCGCCAATGAAGACGATCATAGGGATCGTGCCGTTCTCGCTCTGCATTTTTGCTTCTTCACGGTACTCAGTGATTGAGAGGGCTTTGTCGTGGCCAAGGTCACTGTCGTGCTTCCAGACTGCTTTCCATTCACTTCCGTCAGCGGAGATATCGGCATCGTTGGCAACGATTTCAATGTGCTTGCTTGCTTCCTCGCCTAGAAAGTGGTTGAGCACCCGCCGGAGTATTGGTTTCAGACCAGCAGAAATGACATTGAAGGGTATATTGTTGTTAATGCAGAATTCGTGAAAGACCTTGAAGTCAGGATCGATGTCAAGGGCTGTCTTCATCACTTCGAAGCCGTCCTCGAAAGGGACATCCAATGAAGCATAGAGATCATTGGAGACCTCCCTGAAGCTTCTTTCGCCAGACTCGAGCTCAGCAGCCAGAACAGCACGGCGTTCCGGACCGCATCCGAAGTTGTCGAATAAAGTATGGCCAGTGTCCTGGAGGAAAATTGTTCCGTCGAAGTCTGGACAGAAAAAGGTCAGCAGACCGACACCCTGCTTCGGTGGATTCTGTTATGTCGCCCAGTTATACGCACCTGAGAAGCAGATGATCTTGCGTTTTGTACCAAGACTCGAAGTGTCGACCTGTTCCACTCCAGACCGACCACTTTCATTGATCGACTTCACCACAATGGGTGGAGGGCTGATAGCAATTGGTGCCATAGTCGATGATAGGGTTGTAGAGGAGAGCTAGATTAGATGAAGCTACAAAGGAAAGCAGGTATTCAGATAAGAAAATTGCAAAAGAACGCGATACTTGGGTCTAAGTCAAAGATGAGCCGAGAGACCTCCAGAACATTGTTAAAGGATTTCCAGCACCTGCAGGCTTGCAGAGATGCGACGCTGCGGAAAAGTAAACCTGTGGTGTCAAGGTACTACTGAGCCACGGTGTCTGGCGGGAAGGCATACGAGGCTGTAAAAGACCTGTTAAGAGGCACATCGTGTTTTGCATGTTTGGGCCTCTACTGGAGTACGCCAGTGGCCTCATCCATACACAAAACAGTTGCCGACACAAAAAACTTGATCGAGTGAAGGGCGAAGAAGCAAAGGAGTGGAGTCCAGGGTGAACCAAAAGCGTGGGATTGAGGATTGCCAGTTGCCGTCTCTGGGTCTCAGACATTGTAACAGAAGCATCCTGATGCTTTGCCGGAGTTTGAAAGCTCGATTATTCTAAAATAAATGGCAAAGGTGAAGCAGAAGCTGTCGTGACGTTCAATCACTGAGTACTCGGCTGCTTGGCTTGGTGGGGTCGGAAAATCCTATTGCTCCGGAAATGGCAATTCGGACTAGTCAAGCCTTCAGATGAATCATCTTATGTTTGAGCTTTGGTCTCAAGATCTCCAGGCGTATTACAGGTAGGTTTAAGTAGGTAATTGATGTGGAGGCTTGCATGAAACTCTGCTCAATAACCGCGGATAATGACGGTTATCCCTCCATGTCCCGGCATTGTAGTATCAGCTTCCGAGAGCTCTCGTTCTTCCCATGATCCCGTAGGGAAGGTTGCGCCTCAACACCATGCAGAGCCTCTCATTCCTTCGTACAACAACCTATGCCGTGCTTAATCATCCCGCGCTCCACCACACCATGCTCAATCAACAATATAACGACTACCCATCAGTTCATCCAAGTATGCCCGCTGGCCAAGCCATTCTTTTCCCTTAGCTTTCTCTTTCTCTCTAATCAACACGGCTAGAACCTCAATGGGAGGATCAAGGCCTAAGGAGTTTGCTCGCTTCCACCTCTTCGCTCGAGCAATACCAATGCACGGTCCGAACTGTGAGCAGAGGTCGAAATGCCGAAGGATCTTCTCATGAATGGTGAGATCTTGCTGGTGCACTGTCATCACAACCGGTCAGCATGCACCTTCAACTAGTAGATATGCCTCAGTAATACCTCTCGGCGCCTTCCGTACTTCTTCTTCTTTCCTCCAGTACTTTTTAATTTGTGCGTCTGTAACCTTTTCAGCTCGTAAATCTGCCTCGTCCTTTGGTTTGGCTGCTTCTGTCTTTATCTGCTGTCTTAGAGCGACTTCCGAGGTCGGCGCATCTTCTGTTATAGCTTCAATGAGTGCTGACCCAACCTTGGACGACTTCTTGTTTGAAGGTGCCGATCCTGTTGGTTTCAAAACTTTGGTAGGCTTGGAGTGGAAAGAGAGGGTAGGCTGGGCATGGCCGGAGCTTTGGGCACTCTTGCGCCGGGTCGGAGGCATCTTGGACTGCTGAATCGGATCGGTTTCTGCACTGATATTGTTTGATGGTCGTCTTTGGTTTACGATGTGGGTGCAATACTACTACTATTGCTGTAGGAGATCACATCCGCTGGTGACAGCATTTACTACTTACTGTGGTAAAGCGCCCCCCAGTGTCCCGGCAACGCTAGCTCCTTGGCACGACGTCTTCGCCAAGTCGTGGTTTTCTTCCAGATGGAATGCAGAGTCAAAGGCCCTCCATACGAACGTTTGGCATGAATATCTCTCTCTCTATCTCAATAGGTCCGCTACGACTTCTACCGTTTCGAATATTTTCTCTTCCTCCAATCGCCTGCTTACCAACTGTAGCGACCCAGGCGTGCCATGATAAAAAGCTAGATCATAATCCCCTAGATCTTTCCATCGAGCTCACTCAGCTCTGAAAGTCTTCATGTCTCGCGCTTTATCAACATTCTTATCAGCAAGTGTGACAAGAAAAGTACACAATGCAAAATCTATGATTGGCTGATTTAGCTGTAACGAGAACAGGCAATAACCATAAATGTCTTTTGTATCTGTCCGAGTCTTGCGGCCTCCTATGCTGTTACTGCTACGATGATTCCAGCCATCGGCTGCTTTCCGTCCACCTCAGTTGCCATCCAGCAGCCAAGATATCCCTTCGCAGTGCTTTTCTTTTCAAGTTCACTATCCGCATCTTTGTTGGTCCAAGATCTGCCTCCCCTGCTCTGGCTGCCTGTGCTTATCCCTTCGTAGACTCCAACACAGGCTCTCCATGTGGCTCTGGAAAAGACATGATAGCAGCTCCTCCAAGGTCAAAGAATGCCGCAATCAAGTTCTTCACAGTTTTAGGATGGTCCGTGGTGGCCCATGAATGGTTGCGTGGCCCGCATCTTCAAGCACCTTTTTGACGGTCCTAAGTGCTCTTTCCACTGGCGGATGGCAAGTCACCAACACATCATCAATACCTACCAGGCCAAATCGGAGCCTCCGGCCTTTTGATTGAATTACCTCTTTCCCCATGGTATTGGAAGATATTTGCGATCCAAATTCCACGGCGCTACTTGCTTAGAAAGCACAGCTTCACTATGAAGCTGGATCGACCTTATCGATCGGGCCATTGGACCATTAACGGCAAGAATGAATCTTGTCTTGAGATGCCTGACTTTTCCACCATGCTCAGGAATCTTCCGAAACTTGGCTTCAGTCCATAGCGATGGCTAACACGCACTGGGAAAATGGATACTGCCACCAATATCAGTGCCTACACGCAGTGGCGAAACCTTCGCGGCTATCAAAGCTGATTCGTCTCCACTAGAACCACCAGGACTAAGGTGCTTGTGCAGAGGGTTCCTGGTCTCCTCCACACCTCGTTATTGGTCTCCATCATCATCATACTATGGGAATACTGGTTTTGACATAGAAGACGGCCCCAACATCTCGCAAGATGGTCACTAGGAGGGTTTCGGATGCCAGTGGTTCGTTCGCCAGGGCGGCCATTCCCATTGGCGAGAGATGTGGCGGATTAACGAAGCAGTCTTTCAGCGAGATTGGCAGGTCATACAGTGGTCCAGTAGGCTTGAATCTGACATGCAATGATGATCTGTGATTATAATTTGATCTGGTAGAAGCCGAGATGCCGCCTAATCTGTGGAGTCCACTTCCAGGTCAATGGAAGAGTTGTGACCGACTTCGTAGTCTTGCAAAGTCAGAGAGTCCTTAAATGGTCTCTGCCCCTGCCTTTTCAAGAGGATTTCATCTGGGCGAACAACAAGCCGGTGGGCCACCAACTTGAAATCTTTAATGCTATCCGTGGGAGAAGATGGAATGGTGCTCTTGATACCAAGTCGATTGTTGACATGAACCAGGATTAAGCCGCCAAACGACATATTCTGATTCTCCATTTTTGGGGGTTCTTTAGACTGCTTCTTTTCTACACGAGAAGCTTTAACGTGGGTATTCATTGGTTTCCCACTGGATTTATCTCGTCTGTGGACTGTTTCTCTGCTTCGAAAATCGCGTGCCGTATTTCGAAAGAGGCTGGTCGGCGTGAATTTGATAAAGGAGGGATCGGTGGGGCCATTTGGACTGCGAACTTGATTGAGCACTCGAATGCTTGAACTCGGATTGATTGCGTAGGTGGCCTAGTCCGTGCGACCACTGAGGCTGAATTCTGAGCTGGCGATGTTGGAGGATGGTAAGTAGGTATTCTGAAGAAATTGAGACTCCAAGTTTTAGTTGAGCAAGCGAGGCGTGTTCTACCCTCAAACAGTGGTAAATAGATCCATTTTATGATTGGCCTGCTAAGTACACAAATAGTCAATGGCGGCCTCTTTCTGTGGCCAGCGTACAGAGTATTGTACTGTAATAATAATACATCGGCGTGGGGTAAATATGTGCCTGGCCGCATCAAACAGCTGGCCTTCAGGTTGGTGATTCCTAACAACTTCATCACCCTGCTATCTTAAGTGTTTCTATTAGAATGCGTGTAAATACGATTTAGATATGTCTCAGCAAACTGCTCGTTAATCAAGGGCGCGGGATAATCATCGTCCCCAAAGACGTGCTCTCCAACAGATGCACCCTTGAACATACCAGCCGCGGTTTTGTCTGTGTAGCTGTCGAAAACAGCAGTGATGCGGGCCAGAGGGCTTGTCGGATGTGCGGCAGCATAGTCCAGTGCCTGTTGCTTCCACGAACCGAAGGTTACGATCTCCTTCCCACCACCAACGGCACCTATCAGCTTGAAGAAGTCATTGCAGGTCGGTGCACGTGTGTTCAAAAAGTCCCAGTCCCGGCCCATTCGATGCAAATCTTGTGTCATTACGGCTACGATGGTTTTACTTAGGTAGTCGATGGGTAGCACAGCGGACATATCAGCATCCAATGACGGGAACGCTCCCATTTCAAGGCTTCCGACAATCAAGTTGTGTAAGAAGTCGCCGCGATCGAGCCGGAAGTGACCAGTCGCAGTCGAGGCAGTGACATAGGGTAAACGGTAGACGCATGCCCTGGCGCCGCGCCAACGAGCCGCTGCCACCAGCCTCTCTGCAATGTATTTGGAGGTCCCATAGCCGTATTCTTGGTCTGCCGCGCTAAGGTCGAGGCCCATATGCTTGGGTAATGTCGAGATCGTGGACACAAGATGGACTGCTTTGGCACAGCCGCGTGAGGCCAGGCGCAGAATCTCGTGGGTGCTGACGATATTGGGACCGACGTAGTCTTCCAGCGGCCGCATCCAATCGACGAGAGCGCCCGAGTGACAAATGGCATCAACTCGATCTGCCAAGTCGTCGAATACTTCCTCGGTCAAGCCGAGCAAGGGTTGAGCCATGTCACCGACTGTCGGGTTGATCAGTGACGCAAAGTTGGCTTGCCAGAGACCATAGTCTTCCAGAGTGCCCACCACCCGCTGCCGTGCCTTATCGACGCCGTCGGCGCGCACGAGGCAGTGCGTAGTGATGCCCTGCTTGAGCAGCTCGTACAGGATAGAGGCACCGACAAAACCTGTAGCGCCTGTGAGAAAGACGGAGTCGGGACGTGTGGTACATTTAGCTGGATCCCGAGTTACGTTGTCGAACCTGAAGCTGCTGTCGAGACAGCCTTTGCGGACTGCCTCCATATTCAAATGAGGAGAGTCAAATGCCGTGGTGGCAGAAGTCGCACTGCTCGATGCCTTTGTGGTGGACGACGTATCCATGTCCTGCAGCTGGGACAACAGGGACTGGCTGAGCGCCTTTAGGTTTGGATAAAGGAAAGCAATATTGACGGAGAGCGTCAGGCCCGTCAGTGTCGCCAGATGATTGCGCATCTGGACCGCGGTCAAGGAGTCAATTCCAATGTCTTGCAAAGGACGGTCAACATCCACATCAAGCGGGTGCGTATAACCCAATGCCTTGGCAACGACTTCTCGGATCATGTTCAGCACAATACCGGCGTGCTGCCCAGGGTCAGCTTCGCTCAACACCTTGCCCAGATCCCAGCCTCGGGAGGCAAGGGTGCTGTCCTGAGTTAGAAGCGAATGAAGCAATGGCGGTATACCGCCCTGTTCCTCAAAGAAGCCCTGAAGCCGTCCCAAATCGAGCGCGGCTGCCACGGTCAGCGCACGAGTGCTGACCACAGCTTGTTTAAATAGCGCCAGCCCCTCATCGGGTGTGAGAGGGTCAAGGCCAAAGTGAGTGAGGTGAGCTCGGGTGGTTTCGCTAAGTCTGGACGCCATGCCGTCGCCTGCCCAGGTGCCGTATGCCACTGAGGTGGCCGGCAAGTGCTGGGCGCGACGCAGGTATGCCAGCGCATCAAGAAAGGCGTTGGCTGCAGCATAATTCGCAAGACCCGGCATGCCCATAACGCCAGAGATGGAAGAGAACATCAGAAAGAGGTCCAGATCCATATTGTGAGTTGATTGGTGCAGGAGCCAAGCGCCGTACACCTTGGGCGCAAGCGTCGTTGCGCACCGCTCCGGCGTCATGGCTGAGAGGACACCGGAGTCAACCACACCGGCCGCGTGGACTACGCCTCGCAGCGGCCGGTCTTTGCTGAACATTGCCATGATTGAATTGACGCTGTCTGGATCGGCTATGTTGCTGGCAGTCACCGTAACTCTGACGCCGATTCTAGAGAGTTCGAGTACCAATGCATCCGCGCCGGAAGCTTCCATGCCATGGCGTGAGGTCAGTACCAGGTCGCGGATGTCATGGTCACTCGCCAGCCATCGTGCTACGCGCGCTCCAAGATGGCCGAGGCCGCCTGTTATCAGCACTGCACCGTCCGGTCGGATAAGTCGTTGCTCGGCTAGTGGCTTCGGTACCCAATTAACGCGCTGCATCCGTGGGACAAGCACTCGGCCCTGGCGCACAGCGCATTCCGGCTCGGTGTTTAGCGTCAACGCTGATGCGATACAGGTGCCTGTTTCCTCAGCCAGGTCGACCAGGCGCAAGTGCAATTCCGGATGCTCGTTCCTGGCAGTCCGCATAAGACCCCATAACGGAGCCGTTCCAAGTCTCATGGCCTGGTCGTCGGACTCGGTACCAGTACCGACCGCCTGGTGAGTGACCCATACAAGCGGCGGCATAAAATGAGTCTGGGCTGCTGTCTGCAGCTGTGTCAGCGCCTCTGCAATGACATCTCGCGTCTGAGATATAACGTCGGTATCCGAGTCCCACAGGCACATCAGACCATCCAGCTTCCCAGCATGCTTGAGATGCTCGACTTCGACCAGTCGTATACCAGCTCGCGACAGACTGGCTGTCACACGCCCTGCCCACGTCACATTGTCAGCTCGAAGCAAAAGACCCCAGGTCCCGCTTGAATGGACATTGTGCGTCTTCACTGGATGCCACACTATCCCGAACTGGAAGCGCCCTTGACGGCCTTTGCGAGCACGGCTGGTGGTATTGCTGATATCATTAGCAGCAGCACCTGGCTGCGTGTCGAGACGGACATGGTATTCCCGCTGGAAGGCGTATGTTGGTATTTCTACGCGCTGACAGCCAAAAGGCTTAAAATAGACTGGCCAGTCGATAGGCACGTGCCGCATATGTAGAGTGGCAACACTTTGTTGAAGGATCAAGGCGCTTTCTTTGCGACCGTTGAGAGATGGCAACCAGGCAATGGACTTGCTTTTGTCATCGTCTGCAAGACACGCTACACCCATGCCACAAAGCACTTGCTGCGGTCCTAGCTCAAGGAAGACATTGACACCGTGACGGGCCAAAGTCTGGATGCCGTCACTAAAGCGAACTGGCTCACGCGCCTGCTTCACCCAATAGTCCGCTTGTTCGAGCTGACCGGCCTCAACCAGCCTGCCGTCTAGACTGCTGATGATGCTTAGCTGGGGAGGATTAAACCGTACAGTCTCGGCTAGGGCTCGGAAGTCTGGTAGCATACCGTCCATATGCCGGGAATGGAAGGCATGTCCAACGACCAGCGTCTTGGTCTTGCGGCCTTGGCCAGCAAAATGGCGCGTTATGCTTTCAACGGCATCTGTGTCGCCAGATATCACTGTCTGCATTGGTGCGTTATAGAGAGCGATATCAACCTGATCACCGTGGCCCAATTGCTCAATTGCTATTGCTACCTCGGCAGCGCTGGCGCCGAGCGATACCATCCTGCCATTACCGGATTGAGCCTGCATTAATCGTCCACGCGCCGCAACTAATCGACAGGCATCAGGCAGATCCAAGATGCCCGCTACATGAGCAGCCACAAGCTCGCCTAAGCTATGGCCGAGGACAAACTCCGGCACTACGCCCCAGCTCTGCCACAGCCGCCATAACGCGACCTCCAAAGCAAATAGAGCAGGCTGGGCAAAGTCAGTACGGTTTAACCATGTGGCGGCTGTGCTGCCCGGTTCCGCCCACATGACATCGAGCAGCGGCAATTCCAATTCCGTGAACTCGGCCGCGATCTCGCTTATCGTTTCGCGAAAGATGGGGTAGACCTCGCACAGGTCCTTGCCCATGCCTGGCCACTGGCTGCCTTGGCCGGTGAAGAGGATGGCTAGCCTTGGCGCCTCCGCAGCGTCGCTAGCAGGCAATGCGAAAGAGTCCGGATGGATGATCGAGTCCAGCTTCTCCAGCAGCTCAGCCTTGCCTTCGGCCAACAATACTATCCGCCTTCGAAAATGACTGCGAGTGGTCGCCAGGGAGTAGGCTACATCACCAAGGCCATCCTGGTCAATGGTGCTGCTGATGTGTCTATGAAATTTCTCGGCCTGCATGCGCAGGGCTGCGTCGGTGTCGCCCGAGAGGAGGAACGGCATAATAGAAGGCAGTCGAACTACCGTCCTCGCACTATCAGCAACCATCATCCGCCTCGGTGGTTCTTCGACAATGATATGAGCATTTGTGCCACCGATGCCGAATGCACTAACACCAGCCCGGCGCACCCGGCTCCCTTGTGATAGCCACGGGCGCTTTTTCAGCACCGGGGTCATCTTGGCACGCTGCCAGTCCACCGCCAGGGTAGGCTTGGCGACGTGCAAAGTCTGCGGTAGGGTGCTATGCTGGATGGCCAACGTCACTTTCAGCAGACCTACCAGACCAGCAGCGGCTTGAGTGTGGCCGATATTAGACTTGGCCGAACCGATCAATAGAGGTTCTACATTGGTGCGGCTGGGGCTAAACACCTCCATCAACGCTGTAGCTTCGATTGGATCGCCCAGTTTAGTACCGGTGCCATGAGCCTCAACATAGTCGATGTCATCAGGCTGCAGTCTAGCCGCAGTTAAGGCCGTACGAATGAGTCGTTGCTGGGCAGATCCGCTGGGCGTTGCCAAGCTGGCACTGCGGCCGTTGTGGTTGACGGCGGTGCCACGTATCACGGCGTGGATCGGATCACCATCGCGTTGAGCATCGGATAAGCGCTTCAGGATGACGACGACAGAGCCCTCGGACCACCCTGTGCCTTGGGTGTCGGCAGCAAACGACCGACAACGGCCATCCGGCGACATGCCCTGTAGCCGGCTGAATTCCACATGCAGGGCGGGATTGAGTATCAGGCTTACGCCACCAGACACGGCCATGTCGCATTCACCCTGACGCAGCGCAGTACAGGCCAAGTGAGTCGTGGCCAGCGAGGAGGAGCACGCAGTGTCTATCGTCATTGCTGGGCCCTCTAGGCCCAGTTGGTAGGAGATGCGGCCGGACAGAGTGCCTCCAGCCGAGCCTGTCACCGTGTACCCGTCAAGATCTGCCAAGTCATTAATGGCGGTTAGGTTGAAACGCTGATGGGCTGAAATATTGCTGATGCCGATGAAGACGCCAGTCTGGCTACCGCGTAACTGTTCTATAGTATAACCCACACGCTCAAATCCTTCCCAACAGGTCTCCAGCATCATGTAATGTGAAGGGTCCAGTGTGCGTGCCTCTCGTGGTGAGATGCCGAAGAATGATATATCAAACGAGTTGATTGAAGGAATGAATCCACCACGGCGGCAATACGATTTGCCGTGAGCGTCTGAGCTCACATCGTATAAGGCATCAGCATCCCAACGGTCCTCAGGCACGTCGGTAATGGCGTCACCACCGCGCTCAAGTAGCTTCCAAAAGTCCTCTGGGGTGGTAATGCCACCGGGTAGCCGACATGCCATGGAGACAATCGCGATTTCTTCGGTATCATACACATGACGTTGCTTGGTATCAAGTTTCAGGCCAGCCATATCAGACGAGCTTGTCAGATGCGCCGCCAATGTCTTGATGGTATAGTGTTCAAACAGTGTGGGTGACGAAACCGTCCGGCCTAGCAGTCTCTCGAGCTCTTTTTGGACGCGGACGACACGTGCAGAGTCCCCTCCAACCTCAAAGAAATTGTCATTGACGCCGACGCGGTCGTGGCCAAGGACTCTCGACCAAATCGTGAGTATCTGATTCTCCAACTCAGTGACGGGCTTCATGTCGGACGTCGTCTGCATTGCCGCTACTGGATCCGGGAGGGCGTTGCGGTCAATTTTGCCATTCATCGTCACCGGGAAAGCTTTCATTTCAACGAAGAATGCTGGCACCATGTAAGATGGCAGCCGCTCAGCCAGCCAAGGGCGTATCACACGGTCAAGCGCTGCCTTGGCTTCAACTCCACTCCTGAGCGGCCTCACCTTTTGCACGCAATAGGCTATCAGTCGGTCATCGCGACAGACTACAACTGCGCCGGAGATGTTCTGACACTCAGTAATAGCCGCTTCGATGTCGCCCAGCTCAATTCTGTGGCCTCGGATCTTAACCTGCCCATCCATACGGCCCATGACGCTCAATTTTCCGGGCGCCAGAAAGCGAGCGAGATCACCAGTTCGGTACATCCGGCCATCGTGAAAGGGGTTGTCAAGAAATCGAGAGCGGGTAAGTTCGCTGTTGTTGCGATAACCGCGTGCCACGCCAGCTCCTCCAATATATAGCTCACCAGTACAACCGGGCGGTACTGGCGACAGGTTCGGATCGAGCACGTAAAGGCGGCCGTTGATGATGGGACTTCCGATAATCACATCATGGCCTTGGCATACCCTCCAAATGCTCGCATACACAGTCGCCTCAGTTGGACCATACATATTCCACATCATGTCGCTACACGCCAGCAAGCGATCTGCTAGTGGTCGAGGCAGCGCTTCGCCGCCGCATAAGAGCTTCATCAGCCGAGGCTGGCCTCGCCAGCCTGAATCCAGTAGCATTTGCCAGATTGCGGGTGTCCCCTGCATTATGGTGATTTCATGGCGCTCCATAAGTCTGATCAGGGCAGCGGTGTCTTTTACTTCGTGTCTTTGTGCGATGAGCTCGACAACGGCCATATCGAAAGATACCGTGGTGAGAGCAAGCAGCCGATCCGTTTCGCTACACCCTGGTTCCTTCTGCATCGACAATAGTAGATTTGAGATATTCCCGTGGCTGACCTCGACGCCCTTGGGCCGACCAGTCGAGCCGGAGGTGTACATGACATAGGCAAGATCATCGCTCCCTACTACCACACCGAGGTTGCTGCCACCACAGTCTGGATTTATCATGCGCAGCACCTCGTAGACGCTCAGGTACACGCTTCCCCTGGAAGTGAAGGCCTCGAGTGTGTTATCACCGGTAATGAGGAGCTTCGGACAGGCATCTTCCATCATTTGTTTGATGCGTTCTGCGGGAAAGGCCGGGTCAATAGGCACGTACGTGGCGCCGGTCTTCAAGACCGCTAGCAACACCGCGACGAGGTTGACGGAGCGATCCAGGGCCACACCGACGAGGTCGCCATTCCTGATACCTTGCTGAATAAGGACTCTGGCAAAACGATTCGCAGCCGCATTGAGTTCTCCAAAGGTGAGTGTCCTGTTGGCACAAATTAGGGCGATCTTGCCGCTGTACTTCTCCGCGGCGTGCTCGAAAAGTTGGTGTAAACACAGTTGCAGTGTTGTGGAATCATCAGTGTTGTTGAACTCCTTGGCCGTTGTCTGGTAGTCTTCTGCTGAGACACAAGCCATCTTTTCTGGTAATGGTTTCTTGGTGCAGGGTAGATTACAAGTACCACACTATAGGCAGAATGTGGTTTTTTGTGAAGTATATTTTGGCAGAAAGGTAAGAAGGTAAGGGAGGCACAGGTGTTACAGTTGTGCAATCCAAAGTGCACAATTGATATATATTTTCATGCTAATTCTTACCAGACTTCCTTCAACAAGTGGATAACCTTTAACAATTAGAAATCTTTCCACAACGGGAAGGCCTTCCACAAGTGTGCATCCCTCAGAATTACAAGCGAGAATCCTTCCACAAGTGCAAATCCTCCAACAAGTGTGAATCCTGTTAAAAACACAAGCCAGTATTTTACTAAGATCTCCGTCCCGTCTGACACTAGAGAAGAGATTAGAAGACATATCCCACCGGTCGCTTCGAGTAGACCAGCTACCAATCTTTCTAAAGCTTGACGGACAGCTTGGTCTACTGCAATTCAAAACTGCTACGCACTATGGCCGTTGTTGCAGTTGCTGGTGGCCTTGGTGACCTGGGTCGCCTCATCACGGATGCCCTGTTCGAGACTGGCAAGTATGAGGTATACATCATGTCGAGAAAGGTAGTAAATACGTTCCGTGAGCTATTCCACGTCATTGACCGCGGAGTTACAGGTTGTGCAAGATCAACCCGGCCACATATCGCCATTGACTGGCAAAAGCTACCTCCCTAGCATTCAGACCGACTACTCCTCCCAGGATTCTCTGGTTGAGAAACTCACAGAAAAACATGTCAAGGTTGTTATCTGTGCCTTCATCATGGATTGTGAATCCGCGTCCGAGGCTCAGCTACGCCTGATCCGCGCTGCCAACCAGTGCCCCAGCGTTCAGCGCTTCATTCCCTCGGAATTTAATGTTGAGTACGATGTCGGCGACGACATCCTCCCCTATCCGGAAAAGAGGTTCCATCTTGCCGCCCGGCGAGAGCTGGAGAAGACAAGCACGCTCGAGTACGCATACATCTACCCGGGCATGTTCATGGACTATTTTGGCCAGCCGCCGGTGATGGGCAAGCTCCGTCCGCTGTGCTTCTTCGTCGACCCGGCCAACGGACAGGCGGTGCTGCCGGGGGACGGAGAAGCGAAGATGAGCATGACCTTCACCACAGATGCTGCGCGGTACGTTGCGCTGGCGCTCGAGCTGGACCGGTGGCCGGCGATCCTGACGACAGCGGCAAGCACCGTCTCGTTGAATGAGCTCGTCAGGCTCGTGGAGGTGAACCTGGGTCGGAAGCTCGAGGTGCGCTATCAACCGGTCGACAAATTGCTCAGGCATGAGACACTCGACCTCCCGACGAATGTGGACATTGCCAAGCGGTTTCCTCAGCGGTTTCCTCATGGATTGCCTCAGCTGCGAGCGCTAGTCGCCGATCTCGAAGCCGGTGTTGCCCTCGGCGCATTTGATTTTGGGAAGTTGGATGGGCATCTCGACCTCGTCAAGGCGTTTGAGGGAAAGGTCGCCAAGCCAAAGCGCATCGAGGACGTGATAGAGGAGGCTTGGAAGACAGATTTCAGCCAGTGAGTTAGGGGTAATATGCTGATCTGACGCGCTGCACAGTTTAAGTGAGTGATGCAAGGGCGTGTTTAACGAGGGAAGCATATCTGCTGCTGCTGCCATACTGCCCTTGCTGTTACATTGCGCCGCTGACGCACGCGTGCGTGTACAGAATCGCCTACAGCTTAGGCTTCTTACAAGTACCCCATTGCACGCTCGACAATTGCTTAGGCCGTTGCCCTGTGAGAAAATTAGGTTGGAAACGATGTGCCAGTATTGACTTTTACCAGCACCACCTATTCTCATCTAATGAAATGAAAGCCTATCACCAAAAACGTCTCTGTCGCTTATGAATCCCTGTATATTATACCCCGTTAGTTTTAGCTAGGCCGCGGACTTAATTGATCCAACCATAGTTGACTATCAGGGTTGGTTGCTTTTTTTTCTTGAAGCTGCCCAACTAGTCCAAACAAGGTGAAGATATACATGCCACGGCCCGACCGGGTACATACTGCCCCTCTTATAGCCATCCAGTATTCTGTACCCCATACTTAGTCACACACCCACATTGTGACTAAGTTATAACGTGAGCAGACCCTTATGTGTGCAGCGCATCTTTATCCGCAACCGGAATAGAGCTGATGCTGTATCTCCGTCCCGCCCCTCCTAAAATCTCTACGTAGTACGTAGTACAGTAAGCCCTAAGTTTTAGCTTGGAATCATTTGCCAAGTATTTACCGAAACCAATTTAGAGACGAGTCAAATGCCTGAAACCAAGCGATTTTGGATTGGAAAATGCCTTATTTTGAGCTACTTGGATCAATGCTACATCTCACAGAACGCCAGCAACGTGTGAATAACAGAAATATGCTCAGAGACTCACGACGCCAAGCATTCCCCGTTGCGGATAGGGATCCGTTGTACTATGGTACATGGGGCCCGCTTGCGTTAGGGCTCTAACGAGTAGATCAGGATGCTGATCATACCAGAAATGTAAGCCTGTTAACGCCGAGCTAATTCTGCATGAGAGATCCATCACCTTGGTGCGCGGCACCGACGCTAGCAGTCACTGTCCTGGCGATGGGGAAACCATATTACCTGCACCCATTGTCCGTAGGATTCGTCTAACAGATGGGTTCGGAACCCATTGGCGCTGTCCATTCGGCGGAATGGTAGTTGGAATCCTTCTCTCCCACCAGCCATACCTACCTGGGCAGGTAACTGTTGCATCTGAAAATTTCTCGCTTATAGGCCCCCCCCCCTCGAGCACAAGAGACACACCGTCCTGTTTCCTGAAGCGAGATGTCGAGTGTGCTTGACTTTCCAGTCGGTAAAAACTTCTGAGGTTGGGTCAGTCTTTTTTGGGGAAATTCTCATGTCTCTCAATAATGATATCAATTTCTTTTTAATGGCACCAACGGTTGGAGCTCACATAATCAGCACATATCTCCTTTCGGCGTTATCAAACAATTCGTGACATGAACTCGCTTTACCATCCTAAAGGTAATATGTCCCCAACTCCAACCAAGCTACAGCAAGTCAAGGCTTTCGACGGCCGTGACGCCGTCCTCAGAGCCCTCCGTGAGGACGGGGCTGTCATCATCAAGGGCCTATTCACCAATGACCAAGTTCGTCGTCTAAATGAAGATGTGCAGCCCGCTATCGACAAGCTCGGGGTGGGCTCTAAGCGCTCAGACGAATGGCTCCAGGACTTTCACGGTGACAACACCAAGCGATTAAACAACGTGGTCACGCTGAGCAAGACTTTTCGTCACGAGATGCTGGAGAACGACTTGATCCACCAACTGTGCGAGGCCATCTATCTGAAAGACGCCGGTGGATACTGGATGAACTCAGCCCAAGTCATCGACATCGGCCCGGCCAGCAAGGCCCAGCCCTTACACCGCGACCAATGGCAGTTCCCCATCTTCACGCACTGCGGGCCCGACGCGCCCGAGGCGAGCATCAACTTCGTCGTAGCGCTGACCGAGTTCCGCGACGAGAACGGCGCCACCCGCGTGATCCCCGGCAGCCACCGGTGGAGTGATCTGCGAGACAACGGAACCCCCGAAGACACCATCCCCGCCGAGATGGAGGCCGGCGACGCCTGCTTCATCACCGGGAAGGTGGTGCACGGCGGTGGTGCCAACCGCACCACCGACGTCACGAGGAGGGGCATCACCCTCGTTTTTCAGTGCTCATACCTCACGCCAGAAGAGGCATACCCGTTTCTGGTCGACAGCGAGCTGGCCAGAACACTCACCCCCCGCGCTCAGCGCATGATTGGTTTCCGATCCCAGTTCCTCAAGGACAGCCCGGGAGTGTGGAAGCGTGATTACAGCCAAGTGGATGAAGTTTATTGTTAGAAGAGACCTTATAAGTCTCACGATCTTGCTGCCTTTGATCTTTTCTTTCCGTTCGCCAGTGTGTCGACATGGGCAAGTCAAAATAGAGTGGCTGGTCCGCGGTGAGAGCTTCTGCCCCGGCAGGAAGGCCAGCTTACACCCGCTCATCCATCAGCTCACAGCAGCTCATGAGGAACAGGCATGGCTCTGGCCGCTCACAGCTCCAACATGTACTAGTATAGTTTAACCTCCCTAGCCAAAGGAGTCTTGACTCCCCTAAAAATTCCTGTTCGAATTTTCCTGTGTTCTGACTACTCTTCTCCATCACTTTTGACAGTTTAATGTTTATTTCCTGGAAAATTACATAAAGACCATCAGTTTCCTAAGAAAATTCAACAACGATAATATTGATTAGAATACTAAAAAGGTAGAAGTTTTAAAAGGTGATAAAAGAGATGCACTTATGAAACTCAGAGAAAAATATCGGAAATTTATTCATATAAGTAGGAGAAAAAGGTTTTGGATGTGTAATTCTACTTGATAGTCCGACTCAGTAGAGCCGCTATGAAAAGCCTGTTAGCTACTCCTCGTTCAAAGCTTCCAACAAGGCCCCTGGCCCACGATGCTCATCCCATCCAGCATCTTCTCCAGCACCAGCTGATGGAACTCATCCACCTCGGCGTGCGTGTAGTAGGCTGGGTTATAGCATGAATTCAAAGACAGCCGCCCCTGCCACGCCCACATGAAACACTCCAGCCACGGCCCCGTCACGGTATCGCCAAACCACACTTCCTCAACCCGCCAACCGCCCTGTCCCCCAGCATCGGCATACCAGGAACCGATAAAGTGATCCACAACCCCCAAACTCGACAACGCCGGCGTCGTCTCCTCGAGCGGCGTCCGAGTGAACCCGGGCAACAGCATGCGGATCATGGGCTCCATCGCACTCCATACCTCGGCATCCGCCTTGGGCAGGTCCTGTTGGTAGAAGGAGGCGAGCTCTCGCGCGACTTGCGAGAAGGTCTTGCCATCCGGCGTGACAACATACGGGAGCACGCAGTGGTGGTTGCTCAGGGCGTAGGCGTCGGGTAGGGTTGTTGCGTCTGGGGCAGGGAAGTAGCGGCGGAGATCGAAGTTGCCAAAGCAGGCAAACTGCGTACCTCCTCCTGCGCCCGGCACCGAGTTACGCTTCGCTTGGATGGACCGGGTGGCGAGGACCACGGCTGCGTGCCAGACGGCTGTGACGCTCAGGCGCTGAGCTTTGCACGCGGCGGTAATAGATTCTGTGGTGCGAGTGCTGAGTCGAAGCTCGAGCGCGGCGTTCCGTGGAGAGCAGGGAGGTAGAGGATGGGGCACGGGCAAGCAGATCGGCGCGTTCATGGTGCCGAGCGGTGCGAGGATTTCCAAAGCGCGCTGCTCGCCGCGCCCGGGTTTCTTTTCTGCCATGTCGAGGAGGTCGTCGGATCGGGGAGGGAGACGTGATACTTCGGATCCTTCTGTCTTCATTATATCTTCCTTGGCCGGCGATGCAAGAGCCCTGAAGAACCGATCCCAGAAATTCATGAGCCCCCTCCCGTCGAGGATGTGGTGCTCCCCTTGCAGGAACAGCTGGCGCTCCTCGGGAAAAAAGTACATCGTCATTTGCCTTGTCTTGATCATGGTTCTCCAGTGCTCGGCGGATGTCTTTCCTGGGGTTACGATGAAGGTGGCGGCAAGCCATTCTTCTAGCTCGGCGGAGGACGATGGGGAGGTGTATATTTTCCCCTCGGGATGGGTCTCTGCTGCCAACGTTGGGTATTGCTGGCGCATCTGTAGCCAGGCATTACGGAGCAGAGGGGCTAGGTCGTGAGCAGAGAGTCTACCGGCTGGAGAGGAAGGGTTGTAGCTGAAGGTGATAGATGAGCCTATCAGAAAGAGGCCGGGGGATCCGGGCGGGACGGAGATGGCGTTGTAGAGGACTTCTTGAAAGCCATACGGTTGGGAGTATGTGTTTGGGCCGGTTTGGGCCCATGACGGGTGGCATTTCACTCTCTCTGTGGATATCATTTTTGGGTTGTCGTCAGAACCGTGATGACTTCGGTGAGATGCATACAGTAGTAGCTTGGCCGTAGGTGGGAGATTGTCATTGTTAAATCGACACGGCACATAGATTTCTATATCTAATAGTTGGTTCGTCTAATCTTTCCAGCCATTCACCGGGGCCGATGGGGCCGCTGTATCAGTGGAAGGGGTAACTAGTGTACAGGATTGCTTTCCGTAAGCCGTACTACGTAGTTACCGTCAGCTGGGATTTATCTAGCAGATAGGTTCGAGACCCGTTAGCGCTGTCCTGTTGGCGGAATGGTAGATGAATCCTTCTTTGGTACCATACTATGATAGGAGCAAGCGAGGCCAAAATGGTTCCATCTGAGGCCGAATCCCTGATACTTGTACTAATGTCTTGCTGCTGCCAGGCCGTGACGCTTGTGTTGCGTAGGGCCTGCAGCTTCGTATGTTGGTAATATAGTAACGGGCCAGATGAAGCTTTGGACAGAGACATCGGATACAACCAGACTGATCGAAGACCTTGAAAGAACATGACAGATTAGAGGCACGTGGTACTGGGCACGGGGATGTGAAAGCTGGCGATTAGTGTAGGGAGAGGTGGGCAGAGCGAAATAGCGCGAAACGCAGATATCAAAAATACACACGGAGCTTAGGCGAGACGCGTAATAGATCTGTAACAAAACGTATGGGAAACGCGTAAAATTATCACCGTTTGGTTGTATGGTTTGCCCGCTAGTGTGTACTGCGAATGCTGGTTTCAGGCAACCTTCAAGCATCCTTCAGACTACTTTAAGGCTAATTGTGACGTGGCAGAGGGAAAAACAATGGGTTTGCCTTTTTATTCCAAATATTCTGGGGGCAGCAATTTCCGTTTCCATTCCAAAGGCACTTTCCCCGTCATTTCGTCTAAGCTCCATTGAGTAGGTCATTTCTCGTCATTATCATGAGTGCTTGTTGAGTCACGTAATCCGTACAAATCGAGGAAAGGCTACTACACTACACGTTCCAAAAAAGAACAGGATGGGTATGCATTATTTACCATGTGGATTTACAGCGACTAATAAGCAATATTCTTCTAGAAATTGACTCGGGTCATGTGTACGAACATGAGTTAGGCTGGACACATGGTGGTCACATCCCGCTCGATGTCATCACACCGGACGTCTTCAAAGATATAACGACCGTACCACAAGCTCCGGAGGTCGAGAGGGCGAAGAGAACAATCGGTCAAGTAGCCGAGGTCCAGAACTTATACGAAGGCCCGAGGAAATGCAAATGCTGCGTTAACTGGGTGGAGAAACCACCTACACAAGTACTTACCGGATGAATCAGCGGAGAAATACAGCCGAGCCGCCATTGCTATATACCGATCCAAAGACCACCAAGCTAACGAGAAGACGGTAGGCGGCCTGCCAGCCCTTACCATTGACTCCATCAAAATCCAGAGCCCTTACCTTATTGCGGCGATCGCACCGTTGATGGAAGACATCGGAATGCCGATAGCGAACAAAGAAGTCCTAGGGTATAGAGCACCTTTCAAGGAGTTGTACTTCATGCACCCAAAGATCTTGGACCTCGCCAGACAAGTAGAGAATGACAGCGATGAGGGACAACACTTAAATGTGCTAATCAACGTTTTGAATGAGGTTTTCGGGGAAATAGGCCCTGAGATTGCGCAGCTTCATGCCGACAAAACGATTACATGCGTTCTACCTTTGAACTCTTTTCCCAAAAGGCATATTGGTATACGCCCGAATTAATGATCAAGACAGGATTTTTGAGGTTGTTTCCGTCGTTCACTACTCTGTTTGTCGGCATTGGACAATGAGACTTCGATATGTGCAGTTCAATGGGATAGAATTCGGCTTCACAATAACCAAACTGGAAATTCATGATTTCCCCGGCACGCAAAAGATAACTGATTTACCAGTTTATCCTCTCGGCTTTCATGCTGATACGCATCTGAAAACAAGACTTGCGCAACGAGGAGAACAAGTATTAGCCTTTCAGGACACAAGCAACCATGAATACGACGGCGTTGCAGGCGGCGTGAGGTACGCTGACGACTGGGAGGACGATGAAGATGATGAGAGAACATATCAAAGTCAACAAAAATATCATGTACGTCACTATTTCTTCTCTTACAACTATTTCCTAATGACATACAGGTTAGCGGCAGAATCGTCATTGACGTCTTTGGTTTCCGAAAAATTCAACCCTAGCTCTGCTGCACCAGTGGCACCACTGGAGCAAGACAAAGGCGGGGCTTCTGGACGCAAGGAACCGACAACCCAGCTCTTCTTTGAAGACGCTCATCGAGAGGAACGTCCTTCGGTCGAAAAACAGAAGAGCAATAGGGAAACAGTCCAAGGGAACCCAAAGTATCTGCTCATGCTATCGCCGCTACTTGCTGGGTATGCTTTGAACAACCGGAAATGGCGTCAGTAAACTTCTCTTCAATCGAGGCAATGGATAACGGCCGTGTAGTTCTGTTCTCCATTGATGATGTGCGGCCACTCCATTGGAACGATGAAGCCATCGATCACCTTGTTCTTCACGACGAATATAAGGATATCTTGTTGACTCTTGTCAACAACCACAAAATAATCAAATCACAAAACCATGATGTGATTCCAGGTAAAGGTGAGGATGCTCTTGGCCAGAAAGCTACGATAGCATTCTGTTGACGTTAATTGTTTTGCTCTGTCGAGCCAGGTGAAGGAGTTGTTGTCCTCTTGAGCGGACCACCAGAGACAGGGAAAACACTGACAGCGGAAGCTGGTGTGTCGCTTTTGGTCCCAGAAATGTCAATAGCCACTGAAAAAAAACCCTAGTTGCGGAGAGTGTTCGACGACCGTTGTATCATTTGCAAGCTGAGGATCTCGGATCGACAACTCATTCCGTTCGGTATGAACTTGATAATGTCTTGGATCTCGCAACCGAGTGGAACGCCATTGTGCTTCTAAATGGTTTGCGGTTGCAATTCTCTCTCACTGATATTCGTTGACGTTTGTCTCAGAGTGTGATGCTTTATTCGCTAGCCGATCCAATGCTAGCACCTCTCGCAATGGTGTGACTTCCGGTAAGTGCACTCCACTCCGTCTGCCCGAAACTTATGGTATTGTCAGTTGTACTTGATAGATTAGAGTACTACTGCGGTACTATTTTTCTTACAACAAACCTTTTGGAACATATCAACGATGCTTTTCGATCCCGTGCTCAGATCCACCTCTGCTACCCTGAACTCTCAGTCGCAAACCGCAGACAGCTGTGGGAGCGCTTCATAGTTCGTCTACGAAAGGCGCCCATTCGGTTCCCAAGCAATGACTTCGCGTCGTCTGAATCAGAAGCGTTCGGCGGAGCGATCGAAATCGAGCTCTTGATCGAAGATTATAGCGAGCTCTCGGAGTAGAATTTAAACGGGTGCCAGATCAAGAATGCAATCAAGAACGCACACGCTTGGTGCTTACTGAAACAACAGAGCTTGACACGAACTCGCCTGGAAACCTTTATCAAACTCGCCGTGCCATTTGCAGAAAAGGGACAAGCCGCAAGTCCGAACAGCCCTAGGGTTCAGCATCTCAGAGGGGGAAAGATGCCGCGCTTTAGGATATAATTAGTTGTGGTCCGAGGAACGATGTGACATTTGCAATCCATGTCTGTGCAGGAAGCCGGTTTGGCTTCAGCATTATGAAGGACAGGCAGTATCAGAACTCGCTTGACATAATATTCTGGAGGCTGTCCCCGAGACAAAAGCCAGTGGTAACCGTCCCACACACTGTTAGTAGCTCTCCGAGTCTCCCTTCCTTACACTCCACAGCGCCTTGCGTCAACACGGCGTTCTGCGTGAATGCATTTTATCAAGTGCAACATAGGTAGAACGCATTGATTATTTGGAACTTAAATCTTGTCGTTCTATATGCGCATATAAGTCCCCGACTTCCACAGAGACGAAGACATGAACAATTACCCAGCGAGTAAATAAAAAGATAAACTTCCGTAAAGGAGGGCATAGAATTGGCACGTAGAAACAAATACTCATTTGGCACATCCGATTGGTTGTCCATCGCGTGCTATCGATAAGATGACAACCCAAGCCTGACATGACGTGCAACAACGCTGAAAACGCTGATGAAGATTATCTGTTATCTAATAACATGTATCCGCCAGCACTGCTTTCCTCAGATGTACTCTAGTATGAATCATTGTCGCCTGATGGTGACGGATCAATATACTCAACTCCTCTGCCATCCTTCAGCCAAGCGTCAAAGTCTGTGTCGTCAAAGTCTGTGTCGTCAAAGTCTGTGTCGTCAAAGTCTGTGTCGTCAAAGTCCAAAGTCTGTGTGTGTCGTCAAAGTCTGTGTCGTCAAAGTCTGTGTCGTCAAAGTCTGTGTCGTCAAAGTCTGTGTCGTCAAAGTCTGTGTCGTCCTCGAATTCTTTTGGATCCGCAATCCAGATCGCCAGCCTCGAAATCTGGCCCTCTATCCCTTGTGAGCCGCATTCAGGCTCACAAGGGATAAAAGACTTTTTCGACGCCCCAAAAGCTATCAGCAGGATATGGCATAAATTGTGTATTCTGGTGGGCATCCGCGTTTAGATCCCATTCGTCCGGTTCTCCCAGCAGCGATGAACAACAGTCCTTAGAGTGAGGCTTGTACTCACATCTACCACAAGCATAGAACGACGACCACCCTTGGTGAAGGTAGGTTAGATCCGACCATTGAGCCCTTTTGGTCATGGTATTGACGTTGAAGATCTTCAGGTATTCTTTGCTACTTGAGAACATGCGCCGGAAGGGCGAGGACGCCAGTGAGACATTTAATTTGACCGCGCCAGTTCGATCCACAAAATCTAGGAGCATGAAAGCGCTATGACAGTAGTTACAGTCCCTAGTTCTCTGCTCGAGATCGTTGCCTAGCGAAAGTCTCAGAAGCATGGGATGGTCCTGCTTTGACGTCGCCTTGAACTTGATCCATAGAGTGAAGAAACGTGCTCCACGGTAGGGTATGGACGGATCTCCGAATAAGCTAGTCGCTAGCTTCGCGACTTTCAGTCCATCGACATCTGGCATTTGCTGCCAGTTTTTCACCCAGTCTAAGCGATCTTGAGGACTGTGTGCGAGGAGCTCACGGCAGATATGTGAATGCTTCAGTTGACCAGTCAAATGCTGAAGCTTGGCATTAGAGGCGGCGTGTAGATGTGGCCACTCAACCCAGAAAAGGGGAGCACGGGAGGTATCCGAGGAGGCAGGGGTTTCAGGCCAAAGTGCTGTCGAACGAGGGTCCTCAAGGAGGTTATGCAGGACGACGCCCAGGTTGTGAGAGTGTCTTAATATCTCCTGCGCTCTTTGTGTATTCGAGAAGCTGCCACTATACACAACGGCTTGATCTGCTCTTTGATGGACTTGGCAAGCAGTCCCGGCCGGCAAGCTCAGTGGCTGAGATATATTCTCTGCGTGTACTCTGAGGCTTGTGATGAGCGAGACCCCTGTGTAATGATGCAAGAACTCTGATGCAAGGGTGTCGTTGATACCGTCGCAAAATGATTCAGGACTCACGATATTTTGCGGTGTATGGTATGTCACGCCAAAAGGTGTTGCTGCCAGAAATAGTCAGCAAATGATGGCGCTTAGTTTTGGCTAAACATACGAACAGAAGGGGATGGGTAATCCGTCCTATCCGCCTGTCTCTTAATGAATCGCTCAAGTCTCTCATTTTCTATCTCATTGTCGTGGAAGTAGAACACTGTGTCCTTGGGCACGACTATTACGTTTCGCGACGAGGGTTTTCATGTCCGAGGCGCTTAGGTTCTTTTCGAGGCCCCATTCCCGGACCTTGTCCTTCCACAATCGCACGCTGTAAAGGAGACAATAATCAGCAAATGTTAGACACCAATCCCGATGGCAGCACGTTATGCAGCGATGGTGCCTGGACCCACCTCGCCTTGAAGCCACATCTTTCCTCGATAACCTTTGTTGCTTCTCCCAGCGACTTGCCTTGAGTACAGTCAGCTCGATGAAGAGGGCTTTTCGGTCCTCCCAATCTCTTGGGAGATGGCGTTTCGACTTTTCTTGGTGCTCTGCTGGAGTTCAGGCGTGATACTGGGGTTCCTTGTGGGTGGAAAAGGTTGTGCCTGAGTGGTAGGCCTACTCAGCAGAGGTCTGAATTGGCACGACATCGTGCGGCTGTGACTAATGAGCAGCGGAATGAGCGAAGAATAGCCGGACTAGGACGTATGCTCCAGAAAGCATGCCGCAATGTTTCAGAAGAGTCCCTGCTTACCCAGTGCCAAGGTGTGGACAGCTCTGATTCAAGTTGCCAATTGGCCGACCATCCTCTCGGGCACACCTCCCATCTCCTCAATTGGCTACATTTATGTCGCCACTTCTTATGTGCGAAACACCACCTTGAAGGCAAACGCGGTAGGCGCATCCATCGTCAATATAACGGTAGCTGGCATGCTGCATGCGTCTTTCGTGGAACCATGGGAAAGCTTGTTCTGACCAATGAGCAAAAGTGCAAGTGAAGCTAGCGCAATCATTGATAACACCTACTGACAAACCTCAGATACCTTTCCTACATCCGATCATTACGCAGAACCCTAGGCCCAAGCCCAGCCTCAAGTGACGTACGCACAGTCCAATAAACAGGAAGTGCACACCGCACATTTGTTGTTCAACAGATCCTACGATGTCCCCCCGGTGGCCATTAACCGAGCGTGCTTCTTCCAATGCTGGGAAGGCATAGCATCAGTGGTGGCGGAAGCTGTCAGTTGAGACTTAGAAGCCTAGGGGTCTAGTCTCTCCGGCCTGGAGCCGCTGTTTCGAGTGGGTGATCTATGGCCATCCGGACGATACATATGACCCAGCTTAGTCATATCATACTTCATGAAGCTGCCGACAGTGGTGGTAACACGACTAGGAGTGGTAGTTACATTGAATCTGGCCGGACAAGCTATTAAAAGTGTGCTCACGCATGCTGAGGGAACAGGGTTTTGCTGATCTTTCTCGATACGGTGCCGGTGGTTTCCTCCTCAGTACGAGAGCAAACCTCCGTGGTGGTCTCAGGAAGACATAAATAGATGCCTTCTTCCCGTACTGACCTCTTCTACGGGGCTCCACCATACCGCCCACCATTCAAGTAACACATCCATCATTTCAGACAGCTGCAGCGGTCCTCGGTTTCCTCAAACCACAATGCCTAGCCAGTCTCCACAGAACCCTTCCTGTACGCCCGAGGGTTCCTCTTCTCCATTATCAAGCTAATTCATGCCGCAGATGTCAAAGCCAACGCACCGCAGCCTAAGACAGGTGATACGGGGGTAAAGGCGGCATCTTCTGGGTAAGTTTTCTCTGCCTTGTGTTTATGCACTTATGGAAGAAATCTGCGAAACTGACACATACAGACCACAACAAGGCCTGCATGGTAGCCTCAGTTCTTTTGAGACCTTGCAGGGGCTTTCGTCAATGCAGGATGAACGTACTGCCGGTAGCCAATCCATGCAGAGATGGATTGAAGAAACTGCACAGGAACAAGCATGGAACAGTGTTATCTATCACGCCAAACGTGATACATGAGGGATAACATTGCAGAGGTTGCTCCTTGGGGATCACGGCAGACATGGTCGTTGTGAACCTAAACAGCTCAATATCAAGGAACTCATTGTTGACGGTTTGGCTTGCAATGTGCTACGAAGTGTCTCGAATCAGAAATTTCCCGTGTGCCCCAAGTATGCTCGATCCGTACGGAGTAGATATCTCCCAGCCATAGCATTTTGATTCAAAATAGAGCGATGAAACAGAAGCAGCTGATTTGTGAGTCTAAAGTTTTGTGATATCCAGAGTGGCTAGCAGCCAGCAGAGGTGGACAGAACTGAGCTGGTGGGAAAAAAGTAAGGTTACAAAATATCTAGCCATGAAGGACCAATGACGGCAAAGGTGAATGGGAGGATCAGATTGATTAGAGTGGTTAGAGTACTAAAATGCTACAGCGTTGAGTTCAAAAGCACTGATAATGATTCAGGTGCGGAATACCAAATGAATCCATTACTACGCAACGGTACAGAGGCGTGCATTAAAAGTAATTGACCAGTGCTATTTTGGAGTCAGAGACTAGCTGTTCTAGCGCTCCTACCAAAATGTATGTAACAGGGATCTCTCCTCCCACGATTCTTTGCAGTCAGGGTTAATGAATGTTTCATTTTCGCTGTTTTCGTCAATTCTATGTTCATTATCACTATTATCGTAAGTCGAAACTTGATGTTAAGCTTCTCCTTTGATGAGTTGTAGCGTAGAGAGCTTGTTCTTGATTGAACAGATTACTAGAAATGTTCATGTTTTGTTCCATAATAGTTTTCCACCTGATTTGCTCAGTCATGATTGTACGGAGTCAGAATTTCCAGACTCTATGGGCTTAAGGGTCCGGATGGCTTGCTGAATAAAGAAAGGATCTGGAAACTCAACATACCATAGATTTGAGAGACCAGATGTTTTACAGTTGCAAGTAATACTATGTATGTTCAAGCAGATATGTGTTACAGTAGGAGGCATAAGTGTCGTTAGCATGAGCTAGTGGTAGCTAGTTTTCGATACAAGTGTCCAGCGTCCTCTAGAGGCAGCGTAAGTCTCGACCCCTCACTAATCATGATGATTGGCTCTGTTCTAAGAACCATACAGACTAACGTTGTTTCAGTGGAGCGCAAACTCGTTAGGGCTGTGTTAAATACAAAATCGATAGCTTGAAGTTAACAATACTTATGCATCCTACCGTAGTATTATGTTGCAGCAATCACAAAGTGTTTCCAACTTACATCTCCTTCAAAACGCTTGCGAATTCACACTGCGTTGTCCGAACCCTTTCAACAGCCTTCCTTGAGTCTCAATTACGTCGCCAGAGTGATCGCTGAAGGAACTGGCTGTGTGGACCCCTGGCTTACCTCTCATCCCACAGCAGATTGCGCGCACAACATCCTTCCTCTTTCAAGATTGAACGACCCTTCAATCGGCAATTGAGACCGCCTTCCACAGCTCCAGTCCCGCGACTTTACTCCCACTCCTCCATCTCCCACCCTTCCTCCTCTACGACCCACCCAAGTTTCTTCCCCAAACTCGAAATAGCACGAAAACATCAGCCCACGACCTTCGAGTCCCCCAACCCTCCTAGGACTCAAACCAAAATTACCACAACCCCCGGACACACCCACATCTCCTCGAAACCCCAAACCGGCCAACCAATCAATCAAAATGATATCCGACGCAACGCTCTACTCCCACATATGGGAAATGGCTTAGGTTTCTTTGACATGTTTCGTTGCTCAAGATCGCACGACAGACCGTATCGCTCATTCACGAAACTTGTGCAGAGGCTCTGACTCCACTTTGCACGATGGTGGACCAGACGACTTCGGTACCACCACCACAGTCGAGGAACACGGGTGCGGGTTTCGACAAGGACAAAGGTACGATGAATAATAAGGGTGGTGGCAGTTCGTGACGTTCCTCTCTCCCCTCTCCTGTGCCTGTTTTGGGGGGGAATTTCGGGTTCGGTTTATATAGAGTAGATGGGAAGAAGGATGGGGGGATGGTTATAAAACACCGCGGTTGTGCTTTCAGGTCAGAGGCTGATCTGAGGGCGCTTTTGAGTTAGTAGGCAAAAAGAACGCGGAGAGAAAGGATCGAGTATGGGTTTTGCAGCCGGGGAGGTTTTGAGACTTGGGAGGAGGGGGGATGATGAAGTGGTAGAGTGATATGGTATACGAATGGCAACGCTACGGGTCTCGTGGGGATTCTATGGGGAAGCGCAGTACAAGACGATGTTGCTGCGATGGCGGACGAGTGGCAAGAGATTTTGTTTCAACCCACGCTTAGGAGCATAATGAGTGGGCCCACTGAGAAGCATAATCCAACTCGTTCGAGCACCCATCTTTGTAGCTCCGACCATCGTCTCCTGCAAGTTTGTTCCGCAATCACTCTCCTATTTCCTTGGTAGCTTCCCTCACTTCCTGCTGAGCACAATGCCCACGAAGCCCAACCCTCAGTAATCCGCATCCACCACCCTCATCATTCCCTCTGTATCCATCAACGTCTTCCTCCTCTCTTCATTAACCAACGTGCACCCACCCCGATCCAGGCCAGGACCTACCCTCTCCTTGTGCCTCTGCAACGCCAACAGCGTCTCAATCGCGCTCAGTCGAGGCTCCATCTTCTCGTTTCCATGCGCCTTCGAGAACGCGCGGTTGGGGATATTCGACTCGGGGTTCATGGTCACGGACGACAGAACCAGGGTATCGGAGGGATAATCCAGGATGGTGCTTTTGGTCGAGGGGGCGGTGACGGCGCGGCCGTGTTTGTCGGACAGGTAAATTTGACGGTTACGGGCCAGTGTCTGTGGGTCTGTATGAGAACATGTTCTAGCTTGACTTGTACAAATGGAATTCACGGTGGTACGGGGATAATAGAAATATTTTTCAACCTCAAAAGGTTTGGGCTTACCGGTCTGCTTAGAGGATGGGCCGTCGCCCAATTTCATTCCAATGGGGTGCAGGTGATCACTTTCGACGTGGTCAAGCCAAGCTGAGGTGGAAGTGAAGGTGACCTCAGGAGAGATCTCTGCATCCTTGATTCGGAGCGTGCGGCAGTTTTTCCACCAACACGGCTGGCCTTCACCTTTGGCCTCGTCGTCTGGAACCTTGTGGACTCTAGCTATGTGCTTTCGGAGAGTAGAGAGATTATGGAGTTTGACGTCGCATTTGCGCCATTGACAAGCGTAGATATTGTATTGGGGAGGCGATGTAGATCGTCTGGGAGTGGAGACAGACACCTGAAGCCCAGAAGATTTGGCAGCTTTCTTCAACAAGTACGCCGAAGTTGCCTTGTTCTTGGAGCCAGGAGGGCGGCCGCGACGCTTCGCAGGCTCAGATGACGGCTGAGCCATGGTGGTTGACGATTTACGTGGTCGACCAGGCCCTCGCTTGATGGAATTCTGCGAAGTGGGTGAAGTGAAGATGATGGGAGTAGTACTAGTAGTAGATGGTGCGCTGTGCGGGGTAGTTTCTTGGAGGCTCACAGGGCGCGGAGGCGTCTTTGCCAGCGCTTTCTTCGCTGGAGGCGTCTTGGAATCTTTATCGACGTTTTGCGATGGGCGCGCTCGTGCAGGTTGCGGAGTAGACTTTGGAGGCTTGACTGAGTCTTCGACAGCGGATTTGCCCTGGGTACTCGGGCGTGCAAGGGGTGACCCAGCACCTGGAACGTGGCCCTGGTCTGGCTTCTCCTTGCTCGACTGCTTGCTCGACTCCTTGCTCAACTCCTTGCTCGACTCCTTGCTCGACTCCTTACCCGCCTCCTTACTAATATGGCCTACTCGTACAGCGGTTCCGTTGCTCGTTGTCGCTCGCTGCTCCCATGATTTGGCTTTGTCGTCGGTCCTGACCCTGGGCGGGGCGCCAACCGTGCCGGGTGTAGGGCCCCGGGCCTTTGCCCTTTCACCCACTTTCCATCTTGGTGGACCAGCCGGAATATCAACCACTTGAACGACAGGCATTGGTGGTCCGCCAGGATCCACGCTGTCCCAGTCGAATGTGCTCAAGTCTGAGTCAATATCGATGTGCTTGCCTAACAGCCGAGCAAGATGTGCATTGAGCGGGTGTTCTCCAGGATGTCGTCCAGCAGCAATCAAAATGTCTCTGGCCACCGTCTTTGGATCGTAGTATGATTTGCGCAAAGCCTCTGTTTTGTTCAACGGCTTTGCCAGAAGATGACGACTTTTCTGCGGTACGGCTTGAGGAGACGGGGCGCGAGCTTGGGATGGAAGCCGCGATGCCAATGTTTGAGCTTGGGGACCAAATTTAAGCGGTGCTGCGCCTCCTGGCGGCCTGTATGAGCTCTGAAAAGATGGACCAGGAGACTGTCTTTGCATACTGGACATTTGCATTGCAGCATTAGGCATGGCTATGTCAGATTTGACGTGAAATACGTCTTTCTCGGGACTCTCTTCGTGCCTCACCTGCTTTCTCGGCATAGAATAGTCTTCGTCATCGCTCAGCTGCGTCAGATCCACCAGCTCAGAGAAGTCTCTCTTTCTCGCGTTTGCCTCCTTCGAGCCAGGCACTGGCGTGGGAATCCTAGGAGATGGAACACCAAGACGTGGCTTTGTAACACGATTGGGCGTGGGCTTCGATGGTGGAGCAGGCATAAGACGGTAATTGATGTATGCTGACGAGTGACCTGGTAGATGACTATGCTGTAAAGCGCCGTTCCCAGCGGCCGGCGAGGCAGCTTTACCGTTAGAGATGGCTTGCTGCGGAGGAGGGATGGGCGATGAGCGGGCGCGAGCAGGTTGCGGAGCTATTTTCGGCCGGGGTTGAGATGGTGATGACAGATCCGGAACGTTGTTCAAAATGAATCGAGCGAACTGTCCACGATGAAAGGCAAACCCTCGTGCCTCCAGCTCTGTGCACAACTCAATGTAGGATGGATTTTGTTCTACCAAGGCGTGGATCTCAGCCGCCGTTATTGACTTGCCCTTGTTGGCTGGCAGTCCCATGAGAGCCTTTTGAGCAGCTTCTGCCAAAGCTTTCCGTTTCGCCTCTGGCCAGATGGTGCCGCCATTTGCGTTGATAGGTGGAAGTGCCTGTGTTGGAGCTGTTTGTGACATCGTGTTCGTGGTCGTGGTCGTGGTCGTGGGAGGCTGTGGTGTTGGTTGTGTTTGCCGCATCAGCTTGTCGTCTTGCTTTGCCTGTGCTGCACTTGGAGGTGGAACTGTCGAAGGTGTCTCGTTTGCACTCTGAGGCCGGACAGACGAAAGCGTCTGTGTCGCACTTGGCTGTGGGGTTGTAGAAGATGCCTTGGTCATATCAGGGTGTGCAATGGTAGAAGATGCTTGTGTTGCACTTGTGGTGGGGATTGCCGAAGGCGCCTGTGCAGATTGCTTTGCTTTTACTTTCCTTGCTTTCGCTCCGGCAATTTCCTGATTCGTTCGTCGATCTCTTCGCTCAGCAGGGAAACGACCAAGATCTGGCAGACCGCCTTCGTTGTCCTCAACGACCATTGTAAGATCCCAGTGGCGCTTCGGTGTCGAAGATGTTGTGGAAGCACTAGGAGGTGGGGCTTTTTGAATTTGTGCCTGCGTCTGAGGAGCTGTTGAGGCTTGAGATTGCACCGGCTGCGAGCTATGTGTCAGAGGCGATTGTTGAGGTGCGACCTGAGCAAGCTGAGGAGATTTGCTCGGTGTTTGACCTTTGGTTACTTGGGTACTACTACCACCTTTTTTCATGTCATCCCAGAGCTTCTGGAACAATGAGGGATCCTTTGACTTCCATTCACGCATGCGATGCATCATAGCCTTCATCTCGGTGGCCATATCGACATCTACGGAGTCCTTCGATTCCGCCGTCATGGAGCTCGAGCGAGAAGATTGCCTGCCACCTGCATCCGTGCTAGGAGGTAGTGCTTGCTGCTTACTGCCAGACGCTGTGGTTGTGGGTGCCCCTTTGTCTTGTGGACTGGTGCCTGCTTCCGGGGCATTGAGAGCCACACTCGATTCCAATGCTTCTATGGATGCTCGTTTGGCACGTTCCTCTTCCTCTCGTTTTTGGCGCTCATGCTCTTTATGATAAGGATTGAAGACCTGACTAGGATCAATAAATGTTGGCATGGAGGCAGCTGGCACAGCATTCTGTTGCAGTGGCGTTGCGCCAGAGGTATCTACTCTACTGCTCAAAGTCGTGTCCAAATCGCCACCATCAGGCTCCTTTGGCGGCAGACCTTCAACACCGTTTCGCTGACCATGTCCCTGGGTGGGCCCGTAGGATGGTTTCGGCTGAAGCGTTCTTGTGGCTGATGGAAGGGGAAGAGTGACGTTTGAACTACTCGAATGGGCATATCGATGAGTTTCGCTTGTCCCGTATCTGTTTAGATTATGACTGGACGGCGGCGCACGTACTGTAGGGGGAGGCTGAGATTGTGCTTGAGGCCCGCTGCGGACATTGGTATCCTGAGAAGAACCCATCCATTGACGTTGCTGATTGTTTGCCGTATTCGCAGGAATCTGGTATCCTGGGTTCGCGGCTGCCGGCGTAGGGGATGTATATTGCTGTGTGGATACACTCAACTGCTGAGGGGAGCTGTTGTATCTGTGATTGACTGCTCCTGCAAGTGCAGCAGCCGCCGAAACTGCAAGGTCTTGATGCGAAGAGGTAGGACTTTGCTGGCTCTGCGTGGTTTGAGCAATCCTGCTGATAGGCGACGTATGCCCTCGATCATGTGAAGGAGAGTTAACGCGTTCTGAACCATGTGTTTCGCGTGGAGCCGCCTTGAGATGTTGAAGGCCCGGATGGCTGTGTCCAGCTGTATGGTCATCTTCAGCTTGCTGTTCCTGCAAGTTCAGGCCAGAGGCATATGCTAGTTTGCTCAGCGCTTGAGTGCTGGGCTGGGCTTGTGGTTGCGTGTTGCCACCATACCAATGATGAGGGTTATGACTCGTTATCGGTGAGACCGCATGATTCGTTTGTGGTCGTGGATATTCATAGACAGACCGCTGACCCTGCCCATCCCTCCATTCAGTGTTGCCGTAGTGCTGCACGTTGCCATTGATGTTTCCATAACTCGATTGACTCAGGTCTGGCCAAGCATATGCCGTTGAAGCATACTGCTGCTGACTAGTCGACACTGGATATGCTGGACTCTTCGATACTGGGGCAGCTGCGGAAGAAGCTCTGCCAGCGCCATATGCGCCACTCCGGTCGTTAGAGGAGGAGCCATAGTTCCCACTGTAACCTTGGAAGCCAGGGTATGACATCGTCGTCTGGAATAAAGTGGTTGCTGATGCTAAAATCAAGAGGCGTGGCCCAGCTCAACCTCTTGCTTGACTCCTCGTCTCTAGTTTCTTGAGAAGACCAGCTTATTTGATCGAGGTGTGAACTGGAACTTTCTGTTGCGCACATTCGCGTTCGAGACAATTGATGTCCCTATGCCTTCGCCATGACTCCTTCATGTCAACGATCTAATGGAAATCATTTCCGTGCTATTGCACGGCTTATGGTAACTGCCTCTCCGAAAGCCGAGGCGCGCGACTGAAGTCAAGGCGCGGATATGGTCTTGGCAAAAAGGATGATGACTAATCCAATCATTGCTGCCAAATGCCTAACCCCTTTCAGCTAAGTAATTTCATCGCACATTCAACACCAAAAGCAAAATTTAAGGTCGACGACGATAACCACAAATCAGAATCGAAAAATTGCTGCGCAATATCAGTCAAGATGGCGAAGCATCTTGGAGGCTCAGGCAGTAAGTGCAGCCTTCACGAGTCAGATGCTCGTCGTGTTGGAAGTCGAGCAAGTTGAGACTAACTGTATCAGCACTGCTTGCGTCCTCACGAAGGAAGTCACGCAAAGCTCATTTCGGAGCCCCCTCGAGTGTCCGAAGAACTATTATGAGTGCGCCTCTCAGTAAGGAATTACGGGAAAAGCACAATGTAAGACTACAGCCTGTCAACAGCCCGAACCCCTCGAATACGATAACTCGACACATACTTCTTACCACCCAGTCATGAGATAAGTCTGACAGGCGTATCATCTACAGGTTCGCAGCATACCAATTCGAAAAGACGACGAAGTCATCATCATGCGAGGTACCAACAAAGGACGAGAAGGCAAAGTCACCTCGGTGTACAGATTGAAATATGTCATTCATGTCGAGCGAGTGTCGAGAGAAAAGTCAAATGGTCAAAGTGTTCCGATCGGCGTTCACCCTAGCAAGTGCACCATCACCAAGCTAAAGATGGACAAAGATCGCGAGAGTATCCTCGAGAGAGTGGGTAAGGGTAGGGAGGCCATCAAGGAGCAGCGACAGATTGGGAAAAAGGATTGAGGACTCGAACAGGTCAGAGCTTACGCTACCGGTGAGATGGGAAATCAGGTCTGTGTAGGGCCAGAGCTTGAGACGGTCTCGATGAACGAAGACCAATTCCCAAGACTCATCAAGTGCGGATTCAGTTTTGCTATTGAGCCCACCGCACAGCTGTTCTCCTCCGCATTTGATCAATATTGAGGGCCTCTAGCCACGTGCACACCAAATGTCCAGTGCTGGTCACCTGTCTACCACGCTTTATACCCCTTCCCCCTTCTTACCCCTTCGTCTCTTTCTCTCCTTACATCCACGCGCCAGTATTATCTCCTTGCCAACCTCTTCTCTCCTCTCCTTGGACTGAACATTTGGTGGTTGATCAAGGTATACGGCTGGCGCAGATTGAACCACCATGCAATCGTCTCTCTCTTCTCTTCTATCAGGTTCAGATGAAACATTATTGCAGGCTTACCGGCAGACTGTCTACGAGGATTTGCGTCCGAGGAGTTGCAGGATTTGATGGTGAGGTACATTTTCAAATCTAAATCATGTAAAGACGGTGTGAATGCGGCCAGATAGCAAACTTGGGACAGTTTGCCATTATGGAAAGGTACAAGTCAGACATACCGGCACAACATAGTGTATCCGCCAAGCATGACATCCTTCCCAAAGATTTCTGCACGCTTCTGTATCCCCCCTTCCCATTTATCAAACATGAAACGTATTGGTTGGTTCATCAAGGAGACTTCGGCCAGAGCATCGATAACTGCAGAACACACGAAAATGTCCACTTGCAATCTCCGCTTTTTCCTTATGGTTGCGGTGTCTTACGAGTGATATGCCATCGTGGTTGGTTCAAGCGATTGGTACATTGTGCAATGCTAGCAAGAATTGCATCGAAGGGCCTTCGAACTCGACTTCCGGGACAGAGTGAAGGACGATGATGGCAAGTAGGTAGAGGATAAACACAAAGGTAATGAGACCAGGCAGTACCAAGAGGATCATGGGGATGTTGTTGAGTTTTTCTGATAACAACGAGAGCAAGACGGAGAGAGTGGAAACATTTGAGAGCAGATATGCGATGATAGCTGATATATGACGGAATATGTTTAGAAGGTCCTCTTCACCCGACGGCCTCAAGGAGATAACAGGGTTCCCAAAAGGTCTGGCGTTGGAAATCCTGTTGGTGCGCAGACGCTTTAAAGGCCTTCGATCCTACGAGTATTGAAGAAGACTCCGTGCGAGATAAGCTGGGGTCCCTCGCCAGTGATCCATGACGCAAAAGCTGGTGCTTGACGTCGCATGCTGTTGCGATATCTCCCTATCAAGCGTGAGCACATCTGTATATGCACACACGACCAAAATCATGCTTGAAAGTTTTCGGAGGGAGAAAGGCCGACACCGTGGTGGAGGTGTCGAAGATATCTAAATCAACTTGGTGAAAGGTTTGAGTGACCAGTACGAACAATAACAAACACATGCCTTCATTCTACCTCCGGTTTGAAGACATGGACCACCGAGAATGTCCTGGGCTTCTGCGGCATATACTAGATCAAAAAGACTGTTTCAGGGATCTCGAAACATCACAATGAAGAAACTGAAACGGCAGTGAGTACGGTTGGAATCAGGCAACGTACGCTTGGTCACTGCGCCTAATATTTGCAGAAATCTGGTTTCAATATCTGATCTTACCACTTCTCCACATAAGGCCTGATATCGATCTCATTCGTAAAGCACGACCTATGCTGGGTATGTAGGAACCAATAAGAATCCGCAATCTGGACCACGTCAGCTCTATATCAATCTATGTATGTTATTCAGGGGTAGAGGGGGAAATCAACTCACTGCATGTGGACTGATTTTGGCATCAGGCGCATCCGAAACTTTCCATGCTTTTGTCCTCTCGATGTCGATGACTCCGTCAATGATTGCATGTGCTACATGAACACCCTGTGGGCCAAACTCCCTAGCCAGGGACTGAGCCAGTGATCTCATAGCGAACTTGCCGGTCGAGAAGGATGCGCAATATGCGGAGCCTTTCATAGCTGCAGTGGCAGATGTGAAGATCAAGGTGGGGGGATATTCGAGGTTGGTCGCTTTCAAGAGAAGTGGTAAAGCGGCTCGGGAAAAGAGAAAACCACCTTTGCTATATTGGAATTGGTCGTTAGCTTTTTCTAAAGAGAGGCACCCATAGTGGTGCGATCTTTCTTACCCATTAGCATCCATACCGCTCAAAAACTCCTCTTCGGTTAGTTCGAGGAAGGGCTTCTTGATGAAGCTTCCTCCTACATTGAACACAGCAGCTGCCAACTGAGCATCGCCCATCTCTTTATCTAGCTTCTCAAAAGCATTCTTGACGCTCGCCGAGTCTGATACATCCGTGCTGATGCCAATTGCCTTTCCGCCCGCTGCTTCAATTTCTTGGACGATGGGTTCGTAGTTCGCCGGCTTCCGGGCAAGCAGAGCGACAGGGTAGGCTTGTGCAAACTTCCGGGCGACACAAGCACCTCTGGTAGCTTCAGTAAGCCAGAAAATTTCCCAAGGACCAGTGGCCTAGACTGGAGTCAGTAGACTATTGGAGGAGCTTACGTTCCAGGTCCCACACCAGCAACTACAGCCCACGCTTTGGATGCTGCCATTGTTAGGGTTTCGAGATATATTTTAGTTAAACGAGTCTTTCTAGATCTCTATGCGGGACACTGGATACAAATCAAAATTGACAAAGCTACCAGACATTGCATAACCTATATATTCACCAGATGACGCTCGTAATGACATTCTCCATAGGCCAATTACTAAGCAGGTCCGATGAGACCCTTTCAAGCACGGACCATATCCGCTCTCATTAGATCATATTCTACCAGCAGAATAACAATGAAGGGCCAGCCATGGTCGCCCCTGGCTGCTCTGCTTGGAGAACATTGAGATAAGATTTGATGGCGTCAAAATCAGAGTACGAGACACCGTATCCTGTACCCAAGCTACTCGTCGAGTATAAGTCAAAATCCCTGGCGAAAAGTCGCGAACTCATGACTCGAGTTGTGTCACCTTGCACAACCATGGGTAGCGCTGGTAGAGCATAGTGGCTGGGAACATATCAGGAGGTCAGAACAGTAACAGCAACACACCCCGAGCTCTAGAGAATAGTACTTTCTCGTGATTATACCTGGATGTTGCGGGTATCATTGCGCTGAGTTACCCCCCCCCAAAAGAAACCGCATGTCTGATAACATCTACTATGTCTCGTTAGTGTAGTGTAGGATAATACTAAGGATGAAGCAGCGTCTGCTGAAATGAGGCGCAGTGGGGGGTTGCGAAATTACATAAAAGCCTTTCCTCTCAATGGGATTGCTTCATGGCAGCTCAACACCCCTAGACGATGAAGCGTACTGTGAGAACCCTAAGATCAGTCATGCCTGCTCGGCATGGCTCTGGCACTGCCTCAACTCCAGTGGCAGTATTCCATAGATGAACCCATGCTCGCTTCTGGGTAAAGCAGATGGTACAAGCCATGACGTCTCCCAGGTATCTCGTATACCAAATATCTGCGAATTTTCTCGAGGCCTTGATAGAATTCGGGCACGAAGGAAGAGTTATGCCTAATGAGTCACTTGTCATGGTCCATTGTCCCTCCGCCTTGTGGGTCTGAAACAGCGGATGACGAAGGAGAGGACCACAAGGCAAGAAAAAGAATCGTAGTCGTCTCCACCAAGTACCCAACGTGTCAAAGACGTAGAGCAACTGGTCGAAAGGAGGGACTACACAGGCGTCGTACTTTGCACCTTCGAGGTAGACTCCGTCGAAGTCACTGAATTTCGCACAAGGTTTGCGAACAGAATGCATACAAGGTGCGATCTAAGCATTTGTGGTGACCAGAATGGTCAACGATTAGGGCACTGCGGCCCAAGACATGCATGATCGGCGAATAATATTGATGGTCGCAAAAATGAGTCGCCGAGCCAGATGAGTTGGCAGGACACCTTAGGGCAGTTACAGCGTCATTAGTCTGGCCACAACCGATAGACCGTAGGTATCGATGTTGTTCTCGAGTGTCCTTGTAACAGCAATAACAGAAACGAGCGTTCAGACCACGATATGAATCTTTCAAGTGCATAGCCTCACCTATTTTTCTTAATTTCCAATTGTTCAAGCAAATTTCACTGCCTAAAGCAAGAATCAAGTACTCATCCGGCGCTTGCATGTCCGCCATGTCCGTATGATGGTGTTTGAGTCCAAGTGGCAAGCACAGAGGGTGCCCTAATAAAGAAATTCTGGAAGCATGATCAGCAGATTATGGTAACACGTTGGCATATCTGAAACGTGTAAACGCACACTGCCGTAGGCTTCCACAGGATTGACTTCGGTTATAGATTTTCGCTGTGTGGAGGCGTTTTGGAGCTGTCTGACTGCCATTTAGAACAATTTTGGGTTGTCATTCTACATGTTAGCGACAACTTCCTTCCATTGGGCGACAAAGGTTTCATATACATTATGAGAGAGCTCCCGCAGGAGCGACTGATGAAGATCGTTTCACGAAGGACTGTGCTGAAGGTTATTGCTAAAAATCGGTTCCATTGGAACTTACGTAGTAGGTAGAAGTCAAAACTTAGAAGTCAGCACCGGCACAGCACCAAAGCGTGCTTCCGGAAGACTAGCTGTAGGCTAGGCGGAGGTGTGACACTTACTGAGGGGCGGGATCATTGGATACCGGCCTTCTAGTTTGTAAGTCCAGATCTCTCACCGTTGGTCTATTAATGTGCGGTGTGTAATCTGCTAAAGAGAACGGTCACACTTTCAGGTGTCGGTGCAAAAGAAGGGCAGGAGATACAACCTCAGTTGATGTAGATAAACTCCGCATGAAGATCCCGCTTGAAGAGCCTGGTAGAAAGAGACCTGCATCAAGGCCATGGGCAAGTTCGAGAGAACCCCAAGACAGGGAGGGTCTGGCAAGGACGGAAACCAGCAAAGTTGACCTGTCGACCCGCCTCTTATGACTACTATGTACGTACTTCATAGCATAATAATACCTGCAGAACAAATAAGATCACTAATACTCGAGTAACACTATCAAGCTACGTACTCTCAGCTATTGAGGTACGGAACCGAAAATGGTCGATCATCTAGAACCAATCATCTGCATGAGGGTACCATACGCACTGTACTACAAAATCACGAAAAGAATGCCAGAAGACTGGCCCACATCTCGGAAACGCAGCAGCAATTTATTGTCTGTATGAGTGGCGTTCGATCGACGGCATCTGCCTTCTCACCATCAACGCAAGACGCGCAGTAAAGCTTTACACCCCGCGCAAGAAGGCAGTAATGGCCTTCGTATCTGGTAGGTCCATCCGACAGCGAGTTTGCTGTTAGATCTGATCGTTGGTTAGGAGGCCGAAGAACCAAACAGGCGGCGTTGTGCAAGGAACACTGACGGAGGTATTACAGACATGACTAGGCCCTTCGAGAGAGATCCAGTGCTTCATCATATGCTGAGTAAACACTTCTGCAGCCACCGCGATCTAAACAAGTGGCGAAGAGACCTGTTCATGCTTGTGGGTGGTAGTACGTCGTAGTATTTACTCCTGTCGCAGCGAGACATTACCATACAGTGCTGAATAACCAGTATCCGTAATTACCAGAATCTTCTGCCCACACAGGGGTGTAGACTTTATTAGTTTAATTAGATCCCTGCAAGTGGTGCGCCTGTGGAGCTTTTTAGCCTGAAATAACTAAGTCAGTAGCAATCCACATGTCTTCTGCGGCCATGGATGCTCAAATACTACGCCGCTCCCGCCCCCTATTTAAGATCAACTTTCCAACGTTGTCGTCCACAAATGTACCCAAGTGGCTGTGAAAAGTCTGAAATTAAAATCCTAAAATCCCAGGATTTTGACTTGTTCTATGATCCGACGGACTCATATCAAGTCAAATTGACGCGCGGAACAGTCATTCCTAAAGCCCAGGCCCCCCTTGTTTACGGGATTCGCGCTTCTCACCATCACTACTAAAGCGTCTACCCCCTCAGCCCAGCCTCAGATTTTTTTCCTTTTACGACACATCGTCATTCAACGTTTTGCACAAAGCAATTGCCGTTCTGCCATATTACAAATTGGGTCATTTCGATCCAATTCTACCACCGTCTATCATTCACCATCTGCAATCATCCATTCTATTATGTCAGCAAGAGAGTTCCAGTCTTCCCGACCTTTCCCCTACTCTCGACACGATCAAGCACCAAACGTTCTTGAACAGCCCCCACCGAGGCGACCTGATCACCGACCCAGGGACATATCCATGCGAGCCGGCAGGCAATGAATTCATACCACTATTCCAGTCCCCCCAAGGGCTACTCTCCATACTACTTCAACTCTTCACCTACCTCACCAAACAACAGCGACTATATCTATTATGCGCCTCAGCAGCAATATGGCACATCATCAGCGAAGAAGCACTCAAGAACGCGCAACTATCAACCAACGGCGACGGCGCAAAGGCCAGGTGGATGGCACTCTCCTCCAGGATATCCATCTGCGCAATTCTACGAGACGGTGCCAAATTACACCACACCACCTCAGAGAGGCGACTATGTGAGTACTGCCAAAGGCATGAGGAGCAAATTTCGCACCTCTTCCATGTCCGCAGGCAAGCAGCACAGCCGCACAACGCGAACGCAGAAACAGCCCGTCTATGTAGACGTTGTTGACGATGCCTACAATTCGCCACAATACATATACCGCGAGCCAAAGGCCAAAACACGGCACGCGAAACCCAGTGCTGATCAATATTTTTTTTTCAATCAGGATCAGATTTACAACGAACAACCCAAGCGATCGCGAGCCCGCCGCTCCTCGACCACCACGCGCACACCTCAAAAGTCCGCTCAATCGGCGCACACGAAGTCGCCACATATCGCTACCGAAGACGACGCACAAAGGGCTGGCATCCCAGCAGGCTATTCTATCAAGAATTGGGACCCTACTGAGCTCCCAATCGTCCTTCTAGGCAGCGTTTTCGATGCGAATTCCCTTGGCAAATGGATATATGACTGGACTGTGTTCCATCACGGGGCATCCAGTCCAATGGCTGACGTGGCTGGCGACCTCTGGCTCCTTCTGATCAAACTAGCTGGCAAGATGAAGCGAGCGGAAGAATGTGTGGATCGTATCCGCAGCATTGACAGCCAGGAGATGGTAGAAGACTTCCTCACTAGTGGAAGTCGTCTGTGGCAAAAGTTCAAGCAACTTCTCAAGGCATGTGAACAATTCATGTGGAGGGCTGCGAAGCGAGAAGGCAGCAAGGGCATTTCAATGGGCAAGAATGCTGGAACCGAATTCGTCGATTCGATATTTGGTCGAGATCGGGAACTTGAGACCACTGAGAAAATTATGACCAGCATTCGGTTGTGGAACATGCGATTCGACGCGAACTGCGAAGATATCCTTAGGCGGCCTTCTGCTGCCTAGTATTTAATGGAGGCGAGGCTGTGGTGACTCATAAGACGGGGGTTTTGTCCGGGTGGTGGTGGCACATTTGATATTTGCCACCTCCTTTTCCCTTTCTGCACCGATTATTTGGTGGACAATCTGCTTGCACATGGAAGTTTGGCATGCAGCGGGATAGCATTGAGGTGTTTGATTATTATTGCTTTATCAGGTTCCTCCCTTTCGTCTTTATTGGTCGGTATGCGGTCTGTCTGTCGGAATGTCTGTCCCATTACAGCACGGCGCTGGAGGCAGCACTTTTCACCCAGGATGTGGAGATTTGTCCGCGCTTCTGCCTTCCTTGCAAAGATACCCCTTTATATTTGTTTGCTTTTCATGAAGTCTGGTTTGGCATCTTGAAGCTGGTCACTTTTGCATGTAATTTATATAATCACTCACGCCTTTTATGGTATAGATATACAATACACCAGTGGGTTTGTGCATCACTGTAACAATATTGTAGCTTGTGCCTGGCACATCCTTATTGTGGTGTTCTACAATCATTGTGATCCCTCCACCTATACACAAGACCATCACTTGACCTTTTGTATCGTATTGTTGTTGCCCCTAAATCCTGCGTTACTCATCACATCCGGAGTAGTATTCTGTCCCACCCTTGGGGGGCCAATGATATGGTGCAGGGGCCAAAATCTAGAGACGTCTGCCCGCCAGTGGTGGTGTGCAGGAGTTCGTCACTTCAGCACCAATGGAATTGACGATAGATACGAGGATACCGCTCCATTCGTTTGTCTTGTCCCACCCACAAGCCCTATCCTGTGCCCTATGAAATTCAGTAACTCTCTTGTGCTCATCACACATTTCTAGGCATCTTAGGTTTATAACCACTTTAGGAGACTGTTATTCCTGCCACATGCCGCCTGGAATGGAACACTCCACGGCATTGACGTGACAGCGGCACATAGCGCTAGGTAACTTTGTCACAGGCTTCAACAAGCTTCTGCAGCATTACTTGGTTTCCCATAAAATGGTGGACACCACGGCGCTTGCTTCTCCTCCGAATTGGTTCATCTTCCCTTTTCAATTTGTGAAACAATCGATCCACTTCCTGTGATTGTTGACCCCACTACACCATCCCAGACCATGAACGATTCTAGCAGCATTTGTGTTGCACATATTGCTATTGTTATAACTTGATGGCTACGGCTGAAAAAATGTGTTGCTTTGTTTTAATTGATTGGCTCGTTTGCTTGTGGCCTGAGCACACTTCAGCTTCGGGAAGAAAACTCATGACATTCATTGTACGTCTATGCTTCAGCTTGTGATGCAGGTACGGCGACTTGTTGCATGTCGATCCGGTGTGGTTGCGTTCCTGATCTATACGGCACGGCATTGATCGAAATATGCCGGACCAAGACTGTATTGTGACAAGACAAGACGGAACGGTATTTTGACCCTTTGTCATGAAGTACCACTGGTATGATGCTTGAATGCTGACTATTATACTATCCGTTGCCGTCAAGCATCCGCAGCACATTGTGAGTCTGTAATTGATGCAGAAGAGGGTCGAGCCTACAGACTCTATATATGGCTTCGAAGCACTTAGCGATAAAGAGTTTGCCCACCCTAGTAGTGCTCTTTTTACAACATAAGCAGAATGCACAACCCTCGAGGCATCGAGGCATCGGTGCTCTCCGTTTGAAGCATCCTTCCATCCATCATTCCTGAGCAGTCTTGGGGAACGTTATGGGATGTTCCACACTTATACTCTCCCAGATGATTGACAATTCAGTATACCATTCTACGGTTGTTGTGCTGAGCGATAGGTATCATTCTAAAAGAGAACCGAACCACTCCTGCGGCCCTCTAAGCAACAGCGTCTTCGAGGCCTGATCGCTGTTGGGGATGCTCATCACTAGTGCCAGGAAGGATGTCTAACTTGTTTGTTGCTGCTTGGTCTTTGGTGTTCTGGTTTTATGTACATCTGGCTGCTGTCGTGCCATTGTCTCCCAAAAATGGGTTCCCAAGAAAGCGACGAAAGACACCTTTTGATCTTTAAGACATGTGGTGTTCCAAGCTGCAACGCGGACGATAGCTCCAAATGCTCAGAGAGATTGTTAACCATTACATCCATCATTGATTTTGCTATGGACTAACATCCTCAATGCCCCGCATTAGCCTCCTCGTCTTATTTGCTTTATGGTATTGCAAAGCTTGAATGTCGAGCATGAGCTGGGATAGTGGTCGTGTCACCAACGCCACCATGCTTCAATCGAACGTCTTGCTTTGGAAGGTCGGCAGGATTCTTATTAGAGAATCGTTCACTCGTGTGGTTTCAAATTTTGGTTTGAATGTTTCATAGTGGGCCTGCCGAACGCTTGCACCCTCTGGCGGCTGGCATCACCACCGCTGCCGCTGATCTGGATACCTCAATCTACCACACCTGATCCCTGGCGCCCAAGTTGGATCAAGAGCTTCACACCACCTCTAGCTACGTCTCGATGTGGCTCAGCAACCACGGGAAAGCTCTTTTTACAAAGGCACCACGCAGACTTGACCTTGCTATTAACACCCTGATGTTCATAGCGATCAAAAAAGGCACACAACAGACGCCAAGTCTACTTGTTGGCGGATGATGGAGCAAATGGGATGGCCTCTGCGGATCCAGATCATGAAGATGGTGTATGGGGACCAGAAGGCTGATGGCTACGTGAGCGAAAAATAGAGACTATACTTGCTATGACAGCGACAGCAACTGCGACTGCGACTGACACAGAGACTGGTGGCCAGTGTTGATGAATCACTGCAGGATGTGAGAGCGGTCATCTACTCACAGGGCTTGAATGTTCCTTTACTTCAACATCTCATACCACAGCAATGACCCGCACTCATACAGACCTTATCACGAGCTTCAACCAGAAATTCAAGGTTGTCAATTACGAACCTCGAAAGTGACAATACACACCCTATTCTCTTTCTTCTCGTAGGGCTCCTCTAACCTTGAAATGACAACAATTCTACCTGAATTTGCAGTTCTTCGTAGGGTTCTGACACCATGGTCGGTATATCGAGCTTTGTGATTATCACAAAGAAATCCGTCATTTCCCACTCTCCTGCAACCCAAGTCTCTTGCTATGCAGTACGCTACATTCTCTATTTCCAAACCATAAGTCTCATGTGATGGTCGCCAGCCCACCCACCAAAAATAGTGCTGCTATTTCCGATGTAGTATTGAACCTGTCAACCTGTACAGGGGGTCAAACAGCATCAACTGCCCTCCCTGCAAGCTAAGTGGACTTCTTTGCCTCTGAAGTTCAAAACGTCGCTAATCATGGCGTTTTATCCAGAGAACCGGAACTGCTCCCAATTGGAGGATGGCAGAGAGCGATCGTCGGCAATGGCGACTGTTCTGGTTGATGATCTACCTGGATACTGCCCCGTCCTTGACAAATGCCGAGGCGCAAAAGTGGAATCGATTGGATATCAAACTGGTTACCAAGATTTAATTCAGGACTGATCGGCCTCTAGGAGAATAATAATGCCTGTATGAAACGTGGGAAGCAGGACTTCTGAAGGGGACCGCTTGTGCTGGAGTGATGGTGCACCATTAGTGATCTCACTATTGTGTGTTGGTGATATGCCGTCGACCCTTGAAGCTGGAACGGTACCGCAGGCAGGTTCCAGGGCTTCTGTTGGTGGTCTTTCCGGGATTAAGCTTCCCAGGCCGCTTGGCTGGGAAGACAACACCCTCAACTGCACATGGGCCTTGCTATTCGTTGACCATGTTGCTGTTGCAGGCAACGATTTGAGTTTGTTATGAGCGCAGTTGTTGAACAACATCCTTCTCTTTCTTTTCTTCCTTTCAGTCCCCTTGGCATTGCCACATTCGCCCGCACCTGATTGTCAGGAGCATTGAAAGTTAGTCAAGGCCTCTTCATACTCCTGTCATTGGATCGCGGGCTAAGCGATGTTGTCTGCTCTGGCATACATTATCGACATGTGGCAAACAAGTCTAGACTGTTGACCTGATCATCCAGAACTAACACATGCGTTCTGCTGTTGCTGGTATCTCAGCATTGCGAAATTAACTACCCGATACTCCCGGTGCTGTCAACGTCCGAGTTGATAACGAAGGCGTCTCTCTATCCTGCTTTCCATGACACGCTTCTTACGATAATGCCTATACCAGAGGTCCAAAACTCTACCATACCAGATGCAGCGGTACCTAGTACGCCTCGCAGGAAACGTAGACGAACCCTCGGCACAGGAGCCGCAAATGATTGCTTTACCTGCTCCCGCCAGAATGCAAGCTGCGATAGGAAAAGGCCCTACTGCACACCATGTCTTGAGAAGGGAAAGGACTGCGCAGGGTACAAGACGACATTGACATGGGGTGTTGGTGTTGCAAGTCGGGGCAAATTGCGGGGGCTGTCACTACCGATAGCAGGCAACAAACAAAAGCCATCGGCTCGGCTTAAGAATTCGCCTCGTGAGCGTGAATCTCTCAAGAGCGAGCTATCAAGGCGACGTGTGCAGAAATCGGGGCCGCCAAACAGCTCTCTTCACACGTTCTCAAATTCTACAACGTTGACCTCTGATGGTAACCCATGTACCGAGGCATTGAATATGACATGGCAATCTATTCCACCTGCTCCTCACGTCGTCTCGCATCCTCAAATTCCCTCCGGCCCAGGCTCCGCAGCCATTAGTTCGTCTCCGGACTCCTCCCTTGATAATGCGCCGGCTTCGAGCAAATCTGATCGATCCGTTCTTACGGCTGGCACGGGGTCAGTCGAGACGTATAGCGAGCAAGGCTTTAGTCAGGTTTCAGGAACTGTCGTACATTCCGAGACCACTAGTCCACCCGGGGGTTTTCAATGGCCTCAAAGGCCTCGGTCTCACAGTCAGAACGCCACTAGCTTCATACAACCACAGTCTGCAGCATTTTGGCCAGCACGATTTGATCATGAGAGAAGTCCCAGTCCCAGTAGATCCGATGTGCCAATACTAGGTAAAGCACAATGTTGTATGCAAATTGACGGTCAAAAATTGTTGGATCTCTTGACCGTAGATCCTACCTGTTTACAAGATGAAAAAATTCCAGAAACCTTTGCAGAAGCCGCGGAAGTTGAGGATCATGAGCATGTTAGCTCGAAGTGTGAACATAGATCACCAACTGGTGACTGTTTGGACCAGACTTCTCTTATTTTCTCACCATTCTCTAATGGACACACGATTGGGAAAACCCCGCGAATGCAGTATCTCATCAATTATTATACCGAAGTCATCTCGCCGGTCATTGTGGCCTTTGACGGTCCCACAAATCCGTACAGAAGTTATATACTCCGGTTGGCCTCTGAAAGCGAGACACTGCAACATGCAATTTCAGCACTCTCTGCGAGTAATCTTCGCCAGCGTCGTGAAAGTGGAGAATTGTCGACAGGCAAAACAGATCCAGCAAGAAGGTCCTCAATGGCACATCTGACATTGACAGACAAGGCATGGCAATCTAGACCTGGCTATTTATCTGTTGAACACCAGAGGAAGGAGGAGAATTATCACAAAAATGCCACAGTTCATTTGATACAAAAACAATTCGCAGATCCAGCACAGCACCGGGATGACTCTGTGCTAGCTACGCTACTCATCGTTTGTCTCTTCCACATCTGCGAATCAGGAGTTGCAAAGTTTAGGACGCATTTTGCTGGGGCTAAGAAATTGCTAGGGATGCGCGAAAATGCAAGCATCTTGAAGTCTAAGGAAGCAAAGTGGTTCACTAGAATGTTCACTTGGTTTGATGCCATGACGGCCACTGTGAACGATCGCGAAGGCCAGATGCAAGATGGACTCCTCGATATGTCAAGTCTCCTAGACGAAGACTGGACATTGGAAAACCTAGCTGGCTGCGATGGCAAGCTCTTCAAGATCATGGCAAAGCTGGGCCGCCTCAATATCCTTAGTCAGAATGGTGTGCTCGATGACGTTTCCGCTCCAGCTTCCTGCAGTGCTCCTGTATTGGCGCCCGACCTGTCCTACTGGAACAACTCTGACGGCGACACTTGGACTATCGACAGTAGCAGTGGGGCGATTCCAATTTCTAGTGAATCATATCCCGACATATACACAACATATGGACGTGAGTGGCACAAGACCCGTAATGCTCTGATGTCGTGGAGGCTAGACACTAGTCCGTTCAGCAGTGGTAATCGTGACGCGCCAGCTCTTTCTGAGGACCAGCAGGTGGATCTTTTGAACATCTCCGAGTCCTTCAGGTTCTCGGCGTTGATCTACTTGGAGCGCTTAGCCCTTCCGCACGTTCCATCATCGGATTCCCGGATTCAAACCTGGGTACAGAAAGCTCTGTATTTCATCGAACTCGTTCGCAGTGATGTGTACCTTCTTTGGCCATTATTTGTTACGGGGAGCGAGTGTGTTTCAGAGGACGATCGACATATCATTCGGCAACGCTGTCTTGACATTCAGAAAGATTCCGGGTTTTCCAACAATGCTTCATGTTTGAAGCTTCTAGAGAAGATCTGGACCTCGAATCCGAATAAACCGCGCGGGTTCAGATGGCGCTCGGTAATGGATGCCAATGTATCTGGAGGAGAATATATTGTAGTCTGAGACGTTTCTGAGTGGGACTAGTCCATCACCGTCTGTGGCTTTCGAAGCCGATTGTCACATGCATGACCGAAGTACTGCAGCCTAGTTGTTGAAGAAACAAAAAGGAGCCTGCTGGTTTCGATATGAATTGAACTATCACTCGGAATGAGAGAAAACTCAAACAATGCTTTTGCACTGGTCTCGTTTGTATTTCCATCTTATATGGTTGGTTGCTATCCATGAGGCTCAGTCGCATATTCAATGCGAAGATGCCCTGCAGAATGTCAGAACTCGTTGCCCTTCTGGGAAGTACCGCCATACAACCCGCTCGCACCTTCGTGATACTAACATTCACAAATCGCAAAGCGCTTTCATTCTCAATCTTGATCGGTTGCTTGTCAGAATATACAGCCTCTGCGAACAGCATGTCAACTGTGCACCTGGGCGCGGTTGCTGCAGGGCCAATCTGCAAGCCTGGAGTTGGCTAGTCAGCAGGATCAGTGGTGTTGTCAGACTTCTCAGCGCAATCATTCGGTCTCATGAGGTTCTAAAGACCATTGCAGCCAAAGACAGATCTTGATAATGAGACGGACTCTGTCGTCGTCACGGCATGTGAACGTACACGTGTACTCGGTCATCCTACGGATGGAAGTGAAGACATTCCTGGGACACGTCTACCGTATCATCTCACCTCGATCCGCGAAGAAGGAAATCAATAAATTACTGACTTGAAAATTCGAGCAGACCACATCTCCAGGCGCATGAGTTCTTCCCAGTTATCAGACCTCGTCCATTTGGTGGCAATGAAGGAAGACACCTAATGCAAAGCAATTTGGCGTTGTGGGAGAGTAGTGGCTGCTCATACGGACAATGGATTGACTGGATGCGTTCCATTGTCTGTTTCAAGATGAGTACAGTCGTCCAACCCGGTATGGGTGAAAGCTCTACTTGTTATTCACCTCGGTTTACCATAACCACATCCGAATCAACCAAAGAAAACCAGTGAAGCCATAGCTCCGGCAAAGTTCAAGTCGTGTCTTCGATTGGAGGCGCCAAAAATTGTTTCGGCATTTACCTTGTTCTCTAAAGTCCCTCATGCACAATTTTTAGTCGACAAAGGAGGAACAAAGAGGAATGTAGGACCGCGACCTGTTTCCGGCTCGGGCGCAGGTCTGGAGAGTGGCTTGCCGAACAAAGACTACAAGTTTTACAAGCGTGAGGGATGACCACCTTGAAGCACCTAGCGGACGTCGGACCTAAATCTGTAGCCATGCGTGTCCTGCAATCACGTATCATTGGGATATGGTCCAGACAAGAGCACAAACTCGACAGGGAGGCCCTCCACCGCCTACAATTCAACCGTTTTCAAAAGGGATACAGAACAATATAATCAACAAACCTCCTAGAAGACGCCATGTCGGACTCAATGTCACTTATCCTGAAGACAAAGTTGAGGAACCATCCGACGAATACGAGCTAGCGAAATCTGAAGAGCTCCCGCATGAAGACAAGCAGCTGCACCAAACCGAACCGGCACCAGAAGACAAGGAATTGAGTCCTTGTAAAGCCGCCCATAACCAGAAGCACTCGAGCGCTTCTGAAACCGACAAGATCAGTGGAGGATATAGCGTGTTGCCTGCCCCTAACATTATCGGTGTCTGCTGGGCACTCCAGCATGTTCTCCGAGGCATCGTGTACAACCTTACCGATCTAGAGCTCCACAATCTATTCATTGCCATACCTCCACTGCAACCATTGTTTGAGATACCCAATCCTTCTCGACCTCTGGCATGGCAGGACTAGACCGTCGTTCTTACGCCATCAGAACAATAGCCTACTACTTGCACCCTACTCACCATTAGGCGAATGTCACTAATGCGGCTATTGACGTTATTCCACTCGGACGTTGCAAAGGGCCATGGTCTCGACTACGCCTAGCAAGACAGCGCACGTACTCGTCAAACTTGGCTTCTGAGTGTGCGAAGGATTGTGTTCTAATGCCAGTAGACTCGCACACCAATCTTGACCTCTCCACATTCCATTTCCACTTCGAGACCTGAGCATACGTGACTGTAGCCTGAGCGATGGGATAAGCAGCCCTGAGCTATGGCTGTGTAAGGCTGTTCCGAGCCTGGAGGTGGTTCATCTCCATGTATTCGACCGCTCCTAAGACTTTCGACTTGATAAGTGTGATCCAATGTGGTTTTATTTTGTGACCGATCACGTGTAATTGGAGTCAAGCATTTTTGGACCTTTTCGGCTCAGGGGAGGCAATTTCAGAGAAACTTCTAGCCCGCTTAGGCATTTTGATAAGCCTACTGTAAAAAGTTAGGTTAGGGTTAACCAGAAATACTACGTATGCCTCCTACCGCAGTAGCTTCAGCGAGGCGTACAGTCAACCTTAAGAGGCTGTAACTTAGTTGTGATAGTGCGGAGAATTTGGAGTCTAAATTTTTGGGGGGGGGGGGTCAAAAGGTTGGTTTGTAACATAGGAACGGCTGAAAGTTAGGTGGCACGGTTTGAGGAAGTTTGTCCATAAGCCGCCACAGCCGTCAGCTCCAGTGGTAGTGATGGTGGTAGTGGTACGGAAACAAGTCAAAAGCATTCAGTGAAAACCTAGAGTAGGGCCAAAAATAGATACGGTGGTTCAATAATAATGAAACTTGGGAGGGAGTACAATGGGCTTCAGAGCATTTACGTAGTAACTTACTGGTTTGCGAAACTTTTTGATGGAAGAACTCGAGTCACCATTCCTGACAAACAAACTTACCGACTCCACATTCATAGAACCCCTTTATAGATGAGGAGAAACGTCGTGCACTGGATATTCCGTGTCTGCCCAACCAAATTATCCTCGAAGAGTTTTGCCGAGTGAATCTGAGTGTAAACTTGCACATAGCCCCGAGGAATCGTGGCCAAAGGAGGAATTCAAGCTTACCCGTGTGTGACGAGGAGCCAGTAAATATTATGCGTTGCAAAATTGTTGCGAATTCCTTGGCGGGACCCTCGAATTGCTGGCGCTCGTGGGCAGAATTGCGGTGAGATATAGGAATGGCTCTCCAGGCCGTAGAACGCGTAGAAATTGCTTGAAACTGCTTCTAAAACGTTGCTGACGCTTGTATCTTTGCTTTATATCAACTGCTGGCCCTTGGTGTTGAGTTTGTAATAAGGAAATTATAGAGAAGGATATATAGGGAAGAGGATATTATAGAGAGGAGGATCTATAGAGAAGAGGTGCGAACGCGGAATGAAGTGGGTAAGTAGGTTAAATTAAACTGGAGCTCGGATAGTTTGAGAAGGGGGAAGTGGCACTTGGGTCAATTGAGGAAATACTTACCGTGTATAACATTTTAGACGAGTGGGGGAATAGTGAAACTGCGACCACAGACAGACAGAGTCCTCAACCTGACGACGAAAAGATCTCTCCAGGTAGCCATTATGTCAGATCCAAAAAGAAAAAAAAAGAATACCAGCCTCCCCTCTTGCCGCATTTGATCATTCGCCGGATGCGGAAGTCATGGTTCTTTCACTCGTCGCAAGGAGTCATTGTCGTCCGAACGCAGAGTTCCCGAACCATGGCCATGCCAAAGACAAAAAAGAAAGAAAGCTATGTCTTTAGACCGAGACGGGGCCGAAGAATGGGATTAAATGGTACCTCGAGAGAAAACCTGCATCCCCTTCACCCGTTGCAAAATTTCCTTCAATCATCGAAAATCCCCAGCCGAAAAGATGGTGCAGACCAGAAGACAAGCGGCCGCCCGCCCGGATTCGGTCCTGATGACCGCCGACCAGCTCCCGCCATTGAAGACCCGTCGAAAGCCCCTCTGCCGGGACTGTCCTCCCCGATCGATGGTTGCGTTTGTGAGAGAGGAAGACTTCCCCAAAGTGGAGCGAAAGGACGACGAGAGGCCCCGGTCACGTTGCACAATCCCTCCCAGTGCCGGTGTTGAGGTGCTGGATTGTGAGGGCTGGAGTCGAGGTTATGAGAACGCTCGGCGGCCCGGCCATGGCAAGAATTTCAGAGTTTGCCTGCACTGTGCGCGAAGGAACTGGGACCTCTTTACTTGGACCAGGAAACCATACAGTGTTGACCTTTGCCGTAGGTGTTCACTAACTTGTCGCGCTGGAGATAGATATCCGGGAGACGGCCGCAACGAGTGCCAATGCCACATTCTCTGTATCGACAGGAGCGTCCATTTGTGCTACGGCTGTCGGCAAGAGCAGCAACAACGGGAATACCAGAGACTGGGCGAGTGGGCTCGGCTCCGCATGATGCACATACACGGCAAAGAGGATGAACCTTGCAACTACAACGAATGTACCCGTATCAGCCATTACGTCGATAATGACCATCACCCGTTCGGCGAGTCGGGATGTATCTGTCCCCGAAACCTTGACGAGGGCGCCAAGCTTGAAACCTACGATGTGAATGGTAGACTGGATTTTGGTGGTATGGTGCGAATGTGTTTGCACTGCCGGCGCGAAGTCTTTGTGATAAGGCGGTTTACATATTATCCGCCTGAATGGTCATAGTTCTCCTCATGATAGAGGACACCACCTGTCTCATAGTTTAATCACGTTTTCAGGCACTGACTGCAGAAAAGGGGAGTCCGCAAGACCTTGTCGATACAAATGACCCGAAGCGCAGATGGAGCCACTGTCAAGTGAGCCGAAAGATGGCGGAAGAGGCCTGGAGGTTGGTGTTGGAAGGCGAACGAACACACGGAACGTGTAGCATAGATATGAATTCCGCCAGTAACTATAAACATTGTGTCCATGCACACCATCTGAAATTCACCTAGTCTTTGTGAGCTCTTCAATCCTAAGTTGAGCAACTGTGAAATGCTGAAACCATTCTTCAGAAATCGAGCATGGATAAGATGGGCCCGAAAAGCCACACAGGAGAAGACTCACGAGCATCACCAATCAGGCAGTATAACAATGCCTTGAGCGACACCTCGTTACTACCAGCTCATACATGGTGTGAGAGACCTTGACAGCCCAACAAAATCTTGCAGTCTTTGACTCCTCAAGCCAGCATGGGGCAAGTTCCCAGACGTTCAATTCAGTAAAAGTTGGTTCCTGAAAAAGGCCTGTTGTTTCCAGACACGTCAGTACGAGCAACGTTGACACCGAGGGGATCTAAGTCTTTGTCAACACGGCCCAGTCCTTGGTATCTCTGTGCGCAATACCATTGAATCTATCCGAGATCTGCTCGTTATTGTTCAAAGCAGATCGGCTAGGCCTCCCAACTTTCATTCCAGCTGTGATTCCATAGCCACTGGATCCTGATTGACTGTTCCGACTGTTGGTAAGATTTGTCAAAGGTTTGCGAGGAACTGTGTCTGGCGCTTTGGTGCTCAAAGGAATATAGGACCTTGTGGCTGCGTTACGGACCGTCCCTGGTAAATGTGTTCGATGTTGAGGTGTGGCCGATGCAAAACCATCTGTGATGGTTAGTGGAGACCATACGGTGAAGATACAAGACATACGACTCTGCTGTCCCATCGGAGGTCCTGATGGAGGTGGCATGGCGGAAGCTTCAGCTTCAGCGTGAGCATTCTTGCTGGATCGACTAGGACTTCTGCTGTGATGGGCATGCTCGTACTGCATATTGCCTCGCTGATCGTTTGTACGATAATTGGGTGGTGGAGGTTGCTGGACTGAGGCATCCCCGAAAGTTTGGGGGCGTGGAATGCTTGACATTGAGTTGATAGCCTGTGCCACAGAATCTGAAGCTGCTGTTTGGACCTGAGAGGTCATTACCCGCTTCTTCAGGGTATCGTACAGATGCTGGGTCTGTGCCTGCTTCTTGCTTTTGTCTCGGTACATTTCGACCAGCTCAACATTCTTCTGCTGGAGTGTCTTTTGATCAATTTGGAGGCCTGCAGTAATGTTTAGCAATTGCGGTAAAGCAGATGTCAAAAGTGCCTACTTTTGACCTTGCTCTGCAGACTCTGTATCTCAGCATTGGCATCAGCGACAATCTTGTCGAGCTGGCTGCTGAGATGACTATACTTGTCGGCCAGGTTCTTGCCCATCGCCTCGTTGTACAATCTGCTGACGGTTATGATGCCGGTTTGAAACGGATGTCACGGGAGGTACATTTCTTGCGTTGTTTGATAGGCCCAAAAAGCAAGCCCTCGTCCAGCACATTCCATGATCGTGGTTGGGTCCAAGCCACTCAACACGCTTGTTTTGTAATCTTCAGTAGGCTGCAGGATGGTCGTAACAGCATCGTCTGGGTTGGATAGTTGAGTGCCGCACGCTGGACATTTCCGCTCGGCTTCTCTTGAACGAGACAGACCAGACTTATGCGCACAGTTCAAGCAAAAGACATGGCTAAGGAGGCTCGGTCAATGCCATTGTCCCTGCAGAGCGAGGGAAGTTAACAAACGAGCAAGTTGTGACAACAGCTTGGTCTGTCAAAGCCGTTCGACAGCTGCGGATATTGTTGCATCTCAAAGGGGCGTCCATGATGATGAAGGGAGACGATGGCTACGAGGTGATTCAATGAAGCCAGCACCTCTCGTGGATTTGGAGGCATCAGACAAAAGGAAAGGATGAAAATGAAGTTTGGCAAAGTGGTCAAGCCGAGAGGAAGTTTGAGAATGAAATGCGTCCCTTGGCTCGTTCCTGATAGCAGTGCTCTGGAGGTCGCTGTTGCTTCATCATGTCTGGAACTCTTTCTCCACCTTTGCACTCCGAGTTCCCAGTCCCCAGCATGAACATGAACATGAACATGATCATGATCAAGACTCGTCTTCCACCGGGCCCATCTATACCTCACGCCTCCAGCCTCAAGAGAAAAAGAACGCATTGCCTTCTGCATCTCTTCTCGATTGTGCTAGCTTCTCTTCGAAACCTTCTCCGGCCTCAAACTCCTTCCAGAGGCTCGCTGGGTATATGTGCTTGTTCTTTTCGTACCATCTCCTGTCTACGACTTTTGTCAACGAGGGATCTGTATCCCTACCTTCCAGATCTTGATTGCCGCCATCCAGATTCAGACCAGAGCTTGTGCTGTCTGAATTTGACGGTACTACAGCATTCGAATAGTCAAAAAGAAGACTAGTTGACTTTGACGAGCTAGGAATACGGTTGGCGATGAAGTAGTAGAACTCGTAGTGCTGTCTCTCCGTCAGTGTAGTCGAAGACATGTACGAGGTGCTCCTACATGTGGAATAATCACCTCTCCACGCACACACATCAAATCATCCACACCCACTCTTGCCCATTCCCTTCGGCTATCATTCTTGCTCTTCGCACCTCCTCCGCCACCTCCTCCGCCACCGGACACTCCCAGCTGTGCGCCCACCTTTCGGCATCGCTCTAGGAACAGCCAGACGTGATCACCCTTCTTGACCTGGACGACTCCGCCGGGATTGTTCGTCCCATCATAGAACACGAAAGGTATTGCAATCTCAGTATTTCGGACTGCTTCTTGCAGAGCTAGGAATTCTCGTCGTAAACTATCGCGGGCAATAGCTTCAGCCTGTAGAGTTGCTTTGGTTTGAACCTTTGGTGCCGGTAAAAGTGAGGTGGGATTGGGTGTTAGACGCCTGGGAGTAGATGTCTCCCTACTCTTCTGGGCAGAGGGATCTGGTGAACGAGCTTGTCTGCCACTTGGAGTGTGAAAGGCCGATGAAGTACCACTTAGTACTTCTTCTTCTTCATCCTCACCAAATGAGAGCAATCCTTTGGGGGCCTTCCTTTTCCTTTTCCTAGGAGGTTGTCCTCGGGGTTCGCTTCCTGGTGTCAATGCACTGAGCTTTGCAAATTAGCTCTGTAAGGCGGCTGGGGATCTTGTGCACTCACCCGTCGCTCTCATCATGGGCTCCTGGTGTTTCAACTCTCGGGGTGCTGGATTTAATTCTACCATAAGCATTATCCTGTGCTTCTTTCTCCTTCTGCTCGAGCACTTCTGCACGTCGCTTGCGAAAGTCGTCAAGATGCACGAGACCAACTGTCTGGGATTTAAGAAGATCTTCGGTTGAAGCTATCTGATTGGTAAAAGATCTGGGGGTGGAGGTTGCTGAAGGTGGTTCTGAGCGCGCCATAACCAGAGGAGAGAGGCACAAGCAGAACGGAAGGATGGTATCGGTAATATTAAGTCACATGTAAGCCTGTTCTGAGGGGTTACAAGTGATCAAAGGGTTGGGGGTTAGGTGTACACTTTAGCAAACGACAGTGGTGACAGAAAGTGATAGGAAAATACCATGGCCTTTTTCTCATTCTAGAATCGCTGCCGATGCGCTGCCCCTTCGGGTTTAACCCCAACCCCACCGATGGGGAAACGCGCCCCGTACCCCTCGCCGCTCGGCCCAGATCTAAAGAGCCCGCTTCTCCTCGATCCCCCTCCATTGTCTCCTTTTCTGTCTTCTACTCCCTCCCCCCTCTTCTCTTCCCTTGCAGATGGCCTTTTCTTTCTGCCTGCTGCGCCGTCGCCACAGCCCCATAGCGCTGGGCGCTGATGACGTCCTTACGCAACCCTGCCCCGCCGTCGACCCAATCATCCGAGCTGTCCTCATCAAGATTAACTCATATCTAATGTAACACGTCTATCTATCATTAGTCTCATAGCTACACTGATACAAGACTCAGCGAGCCTCAGTGGTGACATCTGAAAGTACGGTCCGCTCTCAGGCTGGCAGTGCTGAGCTTCCCACCTTCTCTTGCTCTTTCTTCGTGGCAGCTTGCTGCGTTTCCCAGCCTTCATACCCATCCGGATATTTGTCGATCAGCTTCTGCATCTCCTCCATTGCCAGCAGACGCATTCTCTTGTTTGCTGGCCAGGCGCAGAACACCTCTAGATCCACCTGCAGCGCGTAGAGCGCATTGCGGTCATCATGATCCTCGGGAGGATAGGATACTTCCACCAACTTGTGATATGCGCGGACATGAGATTTGTTGGTTCGGTAGCGCGGCTCTGAACATACCTAGGTCGTATTCATGATGACCATAGAATGCGCAGCAGTCGTACAAGACCACATGGTATGTCGTAAGATTGATACCAACGTTGCCATGCCACAAGTCTCCATGGACGAGGAGGGTAGGTTGTAATTTCAGCGTCCTATGTCCCGGAATCTAGAGTTGTGCTGTAGATGTGATCGGACGACCCAGGTACATCATTTACGTACAGTGCGAATGCAATCTTCCTGAGATGCCTAAAGCTACTCCTTTTCGAGTAGGTCAACTTGGCTCGGCTTGGGTTGTGCTCTGCCTTCCACGTTGCCCTAATGAACTGCTCTGCTGCCAGTACTAGTAGTACAGTTAGGATTTCCCTCCACCTAACGCCTGTCGCTAAATGCTTGAAGCTATCTCTTCAGGGTTTCTTCTACCACCCTCTTCTGCCCCTCCCTCTTCCTTTCCCGAAACTTCCTCCTTGATCAAATCCTGCACCGCCTCCAGCTCCACCGCCAAAGGCCATCTGAGGCTGCTGTTGTTGACCACCACCAGGCATGCCGGCGAATGCTTGACCTTGTCCAGCGAAGCCTTGACCACCACCCATCATCATTTGCTGCATGAATTGTTCTAGATTCATAGAGCTTGGGTCAATTCCCCTCTCCATCATGCTCATAAATCTCTGCTGCATCTCTGCCTCGCTTGGCATACCCGGCATGCCTGGCATTGCCGCACTGGCTCCCTGCGTAGCTGCCCCTGCTGTTATACCGGGAGCTCCTCCCCCTGGTATTCCTTCCACGAAGGATTTCATAAAGTCGGCCTGTGCTTTTATTTCAGAGATCTCCTTTGGCGTTTGCTGTCGCTTATAACAGTACGATGCCCAAGTGAATTCATCAAACCCGTAGTTGAAGTAATCCGTAATGTCGGAGCCCGGCTTGCGCCATGGTTTAGACGATTCGGTAGGAAAGTCGGTATCGAAGTCGGTGGAAAGGATAGGCTTTCCAGTAGTAGGATGAACAGGGTTTGCGTCGAGATCGATGGTGGAGGTGTGTCTGGCGGGATAATCGGTGCCTGGTTTTTCGTTGGCAGAAGGCGTTGATTTCCGGTCTGCAGACTGCTCATGCTTGATGGCAGAGACAGGTGTAGCAGACGTTTTGCGAGTGTCATGCGGCGATAGCGTTATTGGATGTTGGTGTCTGGTCTCGCTACAGGAAACTGTCAATTCCTGAGGGCACCACTGTTTACTGCTAGAGAACGTACAGTACTACTTCAGCTTTGGGAGCCTCCTTGGAATCGGTAATAAAATTGATGTCATCCTTCACTTTAGATCAGCGGAGTATGCCACATGCCGTGACAAACTAACGTCGTCGCTGTCCTCCCCCTCGACCTCCTCGCCTTCCTCCTCACCTTCTTCAAGATCCTCCATCTTCACTGTACCGGATGGATGGCCGTCTTGCCCAACGCCGTTGGATGTTTTGGGTTCGTCCTGACCATATAAATCGTCGTCATCGGAGTCCATAATAAAGGAGATTTGATTGAGCGTGATCAAATCTCACTTGCCTTGCAGTGAGCTTTCTAAAACTAGTAGTAGGTGCTGGAAGGGGAGCTCCTAAGCACGACTGGATCCCGGGACAGCCTTGGCACTTGGCATTTGAGCTCCAGGAGACCCCGGAGTTCGAAAATCTTCCAGAAATTCTTTTGTCGATCTACAACCCATCCAACCCATCCAACGCCAGTCCACCAATCTTAAAGCACCTTCGTCCAAATCATAGAACCAACGCACTGTTATCTGCAGGACCTCTTCGAGATGGTGAGTCTCGTGTCGCTGTTCATGCTCTATATTCAGTTCAGATGCCCAAGGTGCAAACCACGTGGTCTTACAGCTAAACTTATGCTACACAGACGACCGCACTCAAGAGCATCAAGTCCCTTGTGCCTCTCCTCGACCGTGTCCTCGTACAGAGAGTGAAGGCTGAAGCTAAGACTGCTGGGGGCATATTTCTTCCGGAAAGCAGCGTGAAGGAATTGAACGAAGCAAAGGTTTTGGCTGTCGGTCCCGGAGGGCTTGACAAGGAAGGGAAGAGAATACCAATGAGTGTTGGTGAGGGCGACAAGGTGTTGATTCCTCAGGTATGAGTCCACGCAGCGCCTACGTTTACGGGTGGGTGCTGACAGGCGCTAGTATGGAGGCAGCCCAGTGAAGGTTGGGGAGGAGGAGTACTCTCTTTTCAGGGACCATGAGTAAGTTTCATTTATTTGCTATCTATCATGATTGGGAACTTCGCTCACAGCTTGCGACAGGCTGCTGGCGAAGATCAAAGAATAAGCGACCGCCCTGAAACCTTCTCCTTCACGTCTGGCCTTTCCCATCCACCAGGCTGTAACATATGTACTACCAGCGCCACCCCAGCTTCGAGCGACTTCGATTCAGCAGATGGGACACCTGTCACATGGCCTTTTGCAGCAGCATTATAGCGTTGTTCGTGTCCTCACCACCCCCTGAAATATGGATGTTATATACGTTCAAGAATAATAAATCGCGCTCTCCACTTCAAACCCTATACTTCGAATAGTTTGCTTCCAGCAGCGATTCTTGGTCAACCTGCTGCGCTGTGATAGTGGCCAGGTCGAATTGTCGTACGTGAGAAGTATCTCTGGCTGTGAAGTAGTGAACAAGATTAAATCTCCCAGGCACTAAGTCTACCAGCCCAAAGGACACCTGACCGTCGCTAGTGTCATGGACAATGGCAGATAGAAGTAAAGGAGGTGCTGGTACTAATTAGTCGTAAATGTTTTTCTGTTTCTTAACACTCTCCGCGATCCGTATTTCAGGTTGTACTCGTCAGTATGTTGAATACACATGAAACACATGCCGCGACTTATGCCTATGAGTATTTCGGCGGAAACAGCTAATTTTGCTTAGGACTAAGGCGGAGTAATAGTAATAATAATAATACTAGTCATGAAACATGGCACTTTCTTTGGCTCATGTTTTCCACTAAGATAAGGTGGTTTTACGTAGTAGATCACCATTTACGTCACGCTTACTTAAACATTAAAAAGTAATGGGTGCACTGAAGTTACACAGCCTGGACCCTCCTGTTTGAGAGCGGGCTGGAAGCGAAATTTACAAGCAATTGTCCTCGACCGGACGTCTTGGCCCGCGGCCTCTGATTTGATGAACCAATCCTCACGGGTATCAAGTACGTAAAGGTGGTGAAGCTCCTTTCCACATGCAGATTGGAATCGAACCGGAACTCGGATGCGATCTACCTATCATAGCCCCTAGCATCCAAATTCCAACGTGGCAAGGCCGCAAAAGTCGAGGGCCACTCTCGAGACGCGGTGATCCACTTACTTGCCGTGGAGCCATTACCCTGACTCAGGTTGCAAAGCAATTTCCAGAGATCCGGGCACTGGCTTGGAGGTAGGAAAAAGGTAACTATTAGGCAAGAGTCAGGGGATACAGATGGTACCTCTACTACGTAGTAGTAGTAATGAGTTGGTGTGGCTTGCTTGCCTAAGGTTTGTTAGACGATCTAGTTGAAACTGTATGGCGGCTCTGATTCGAGGACGCCGCCAATCGTATCCTCTTCTTTATCTTCGCGCGTTCCTGACTACTGCAACTATGTCGTCCTCCCTCATCCCTGTCATCTACTTTCCCAGTCTCCGCAAAATGCTGTTTCAGGGAACGGTGCTGAGGAAGAACATGATGGACACACACCCGAGGCCCGCTTAACTTTCCCCCTGCAGCTTGTTCGGGTGAGCAGTCATCCACTCATTCTGTGCTGGAGGATCCATCTTGAGGGATGTATAAAGAACTCGCCTTTCCTTACCTTTGTTCCTCTCTTTCATCGCTTGGTGGTTATATCACACTCTTTTGGACCCATTGCTTTGTGCCTTGCTTGACGCAGGCTTTCATTCATTCAGTCAATAGCCTAGAGCTATATTCATTCATTTTCGAAGCACCACCAATCACACATACGCTGTGCGAACGTCGCAATTCATTCTCTGCCCTAGGAAACCTACTCTATACTGAGTTACAAAACCGAGAAAACGCAGCACATTCTCAACCAAGATGCATATTACGGCTGCAAAAAGTACTCTCGCCGCCCTGGCTCTTCTGGGCTCGGTGCAGGCTCATACCAGGTTCACAACACTTTTCGTTGATGGCCAAAACCAAGGCGATGGTGTCTGTATCCGTATGGACATGAACGCCAATACATGCAACAGTCCCATCGCTGGTAGTCAGAGTCCTGAGATGGCTTGCGGTACGAATAACCATTTCCTCTTCTGATACATACAAGACTAATTCGTGATCAGGGCGAGACGGCGAGAAGGGAGTGGCGCGTGTCTGCCCTGCAAAGGCTGGCAGCACCCTCACCTTCGAGTTCCGCGAATGGGTTGATGGCTCCCGACCAGGCGCTATTAACCCCCAACATGAAGGTCCATGCGCTGTTTACATGAAGAAGGTAGAATCGGGAATTGCCGACAACAACGCTGCCGGTGATGGCTGGTTCAAGATATGGGATGAGGGGTTCGACGAAGCGGCTGGCAAATGGTGCATTAACAAGATGATCGATAACAACGGTCACCTTTCGGTCAACGTGCCATCTGACATCGAGGCCGGTTACTATCTTGTTCGACCAGAGCTGTTGGCCCTCCATGCCGCGCAGGACAGTCCACGTGACCCACAATTCTACGTTGGATGTGCTCAGATCTACCTCGAAAGCACAGGTTCGGCCAAGCCCGCCACCATCACGATCCCTGAGAACTATGTTGATATCAGCATGCCGGGATTGACCTTCAACATTTATTCCAAGCCTCTTGCTCTGCCATATCCGATGTATGGTCCCTCAGCCTATAACGGTGGCGGCACATCTGCCACTGCCACCACCCCCAGATCCCCTGTCTCTTCGTCCAGTGCAGTTGCCTCTTCTTCCACTTCAGATTATGTCCAGGCATCTGAGGGCACAACTCCTGATGCTCCTGCTCCTAGTGATGCCGTTGAGACGGATAGCACAGCAACAGATGACGCTGGGACGGATGGCTCTGACGCGTATGACACCCCAGCCAACTTTGTGGAAGTTGACGATACTCAAGCCGATGATGATGAGGTTGATGAGACCGACGCAAATGAAACTCAAACTGACAACACCGAAGATGATGACTCAACAGAAGTTGACGCTGGAGAGGGTGATGCTGAAGCCGACGACACTGAGGTCGATGACTCGCAAGATGATGGCGCCGAGGAGGATGACGCAGAGGCCGATGACACATCAGACGATGACCCATCAGACGACGACACCGAGGTCGATGACTCGCAAGTTGATGGCGCTGAAGATGATGACACATCAGACGACGACACCGAGGTCGATGACTCGCAAGATGATGGCGCTGAAGAGGATGACGCAGAGGCCGATGACACATCAGACGACGAATGCAACGCTGAAGAAAGCGAGGATGACTCTGAGGGCGACGAGCCCGCGAGTTCGTCTTCATACTCGCGCCGCGATGTCCAGATCGAAGGCCTCAAACCAGAAGGTTGCATCATGGTCAACGCCAACTGGTGCGGTTTCGAAGTCAAGTCCTACTCAGACGAGAATGGCTGTTGGTCTGCAAGCGCCGATTGCTGGACACAGTCCAGGGCTTGCTTTGACCAGGCACCACCAACGGGAGCCAAGAACTGTGATCTCTGGAATGACAAGTGCAACAACCTCGACGATACTTGCAATGCCAAACAATTTACGGGACCACCTAATGCTGGAAAGGATCTTACTCCAACACCGCCAGATTTAGCCGAGACGGCGTCGCGCAAGCTCATGGCTTTGGTCAAGAAGCATGAAAGCCATGTCATGAGACGCGCATATCGTGCACGACACTAGAGGACACGCCTCGGAAATGGGACCGAAGGACTGCCAAATTTGGCCATTCGCGGGATGATTCCGTTCAAGAGTGAAGCAGTTGGACCGGGGCACATGGTTGGCGATGTTGAATTCTTCACTGCCACTGCCATCAGATGGTTTGTATCTGTCAGTTAGTTTATCAATGCCATACATTTCTCAGTGGGAATATGGCAAATTATGAAGCACCTTGCATCTTTAGTCGTTTGCTTTCTGACACTCGTATTCACGGTCTCCGCATTTTCCAGTGAGGTACGGAGTATCTGTAGATGAGAGTAAAACGGGTGCCGCATTTGGGAATCTTTTGACGCTGCTTCTACAACCCTCTGCACCCACGCTAGACAGGGATGCCAGTAAATACCAAGATCAATACTGTGCATTGCGAAACTCTTGCAAATATTTGGAGGCTGTGCGGAGTTGCTAACGCCGCATCATCAAACCAAAACCAGCTCTTGAGGCCTACTTACGCATCTGTATTATATAATTTCTATATCAAAATATTGCTGAGCTTCTCCTGATTCTAATAATATAGATTTTAGGTATATAAGACTTTTTTGAGAAAGTAGTATTTACTATATAAAAAAACAGTTTTATTATTTAAGATCTATATAACTATTTATCTATATCATTAGAATCAGGAGAAGCTTAGCAATGCAATGGCTCGAAACTAGAACAAGTCAATAGTCCATAGATTGCTAAAACGTAAGCTGAGGAGTCTATCTACATTGCGGCCAGCGCTCTACTCTATATACTCCTCTATCGAACACAAGGGGTGCTACTAGTTAACCTGCGCAGAGGATCCGACGGAGTATCTGCAGGGCCAGAAGCGGTAGCTTCCCTCTGGAGGAGATTGTACTTCCCTAAAGGGGTCGTATCAATCTCCTGTTCCATGGTACTCGTACGGGGAGCCACGTGCCGTACGGATGCCTCTATCGGCGGCATAGTAGCTTGACGGCAAGAGTTCCGCGTGCCGTTGTGGATACGCCATCGGCGCTGCCATCCGAGTGCGTAGCTGGTCCCGTGTATTTCCTGCGCCATAGCAGAGGAGATACTCCATCCATCACACTACCCCCCCCTCTAAAAAATCGATTGCCCTTAATCGAGAGCACGAGAAAGTAAGCCCACTCCTCCCAAATTCTGTTGCCAAGCCTAGCAACTTCCCTATTAGGTTAGTCCGAAATTTGGCTATACATGTACAGCCAAATTTGTCACGTGATGTTTCTGTTGGATTTTCCTGTATTTAGCTTAAGTTCAACTAATCAGGCGCTCTTTTTGTTAGGTGCCTTTCGAAATAGTCTCTGAGCAGGTCCTCAGAGTCCTTGAAGTTCGTGATAAGGTAGTAGGTCAGGTCCTCTGGCCAACCTACCTACTTGGCTCACACCTTCAAGGCCTTGCCTACTTGCTTGACGTCGACTATATCCTTAATCTCTCATGCCTCCTCTCCTTCTGTTTCCACGGGCAAAGGCTGTGGATATTCCTGGCCTGGCAGGGGGTCAGCAGGGTCTTTGGTAAGCAGCGATACGTAGAACACGTTATGAATCCGCATTGACGAGGGTAGCTCTAGACGGAAGCTCTGCCCGAGTCTCTTCACAACAGGGAATGGTCTAATCCATTTCGAATCCAGCTTCTTGCAAGGTCTTGTTGTGCTAATATTCTTTGTCAATAGCCAGACCTTGTCTCCTTCTTCGAAATCGATTTCCCGGCAGTGCTTATTCGCCTGCTCTTGCTATCACTCTTACGCGACCTTCAAGTACCCCTGTGCTCCACTTCTAAACTTTTTCTATTAGCTTTGCCAGGTTCTTAGCCTTCCCTAGGGCTATGTGTTTCCTTACTGTCTCTGCAGACTCAGGCTTGTCAAAACTTATCCTTAGCTAATATCTGTGTATGTTTATAAATAGTGACAGCTGTATAGACTTAGATATTGCTATATTTATAACAAATTTGGTACTTAAGAAGAGATTATTCTAATTATCTTATACAAAATCTATATAGGCCCTTGTTGAATTGCTGCCAAGCCGCTAGCATACTAGTGGTCACATGACTTGAGGCTATGTCTGTTTAGGCCTAGCGTCACTTACTAGCCATCGAGTAAGATTGCACTTGAACTTCGGATGGAAGTTGGATTCAACTTCTGAACGGTTCACCACATTAATCAGTTGATTGAGTGCAGACATCCATAGATAGCAGAAGCAGTTTAACGTTACTTTCAACAGGTTATGAGCCCGGTGAGCACCCTCTGAACGCTGACAAACAAACAGAACACCAAGCAATTGAAGGAGATCACAATTGGCAGCATCCTGTTACCCCTATTCAGCAACTACCTCGAAAGGTCCCAAATCCGCCCAGGCAGTTTCAGGACCTCAAGCCAATTGGACCCCCTTCCAGCTTCGAAGCTCCTCCGAACCTCCCTACAGCCTTCGAAGCCTATCTAAAGCCTTCTCAAGATGAGCAGCAACGACAACACCGACCACGAGAAGCGAGAGAAGCTCAAGGGCTTCGAGAACTGGCCTCGTTGGTCCAATTTGGCCTATCTACGTCTAATAGAGAAAGAGCTATGGAGATACATCGCCCCTGGGCCACCGAATGACCCAAATAACCACAGGGCCGCAAGGGCAGCATACTACCTAAAGAGGGACGTCAGTGATGAGCTGTTCCAGGGCATTGAGACTATTAACGACCCACGGCTCATCTGGAATCATCTTAAATCGGTATGCTCACAAGCAGGGCAAGGCGTCATCTACGCATCTCTGCGAGAGCTCTTCTCCCATCCTGCCAATTATAAGGCTCTTGGCCTCGAGAAGTCCATTAATGCTCGCGTTAGTGAGATATCAGCTATCGTCAAACGGATTCGTATAGCTGTCAACCCTACAAGAGACATCTGGGAGGACATTCAGATAATTCAGCTCCTTGAAGGTCTCCCTTCCCAATTCGACAGCAAAAAAGAGCATATCCTCAACCAGAAGGATATGAAACTAGCCGACGTTCAGCAGATACTTGCCTCTGAAGAAGTACGAATCAATACAGACCTCAAGACAGGCCTGTTATCCAAGGCAGCGATGAGCGTGAGGTTTAGGAGCAAGCAACGCAAGAACCTGGCTGAGATCCAATGCTATAACTGCAATGAACTCGGCGACTTCGCAAGGGACTGCAAACTGGCCAAACAGACCGAAAGAAGCACTAACAAGAGGAGAAATACCACTGAATCAAAGCGGCCAGCATCTAAACGCCGTATCAACCAGGTAAAGGCCGACGACAACACAGAAAGCGACTCCGAACAGCAAGAATTCCCCCATGGCGTCGTTCACGCGTTAAAGTCGAGCAAGCTCAACGAAGAACGTAATTAGTATATCAATTCCTGCGCCAGCAAACATATCACTGGCCAGAGCAGTTGGTTTCAAGCACTAACAACTGCAAACGAACGATTTACCACTGCCAACGCCGGCACCATCATAGCCAAACAGGTTGGTACCGTCAGAATTGAGACAGAAGACGGCCACATGGACATTGACGACGTAGCGTACGCGCCTGCTTGTACAAGCAACCTCTTATCTCTCGGCCAATTGAAGTCAAATGGAGTGAAATACGTGGATATGGACGACCATATGGCACTCGTCGTCAATGGAGAAATCGTCGCCCGCGCAACTCTCAAGGACAACCTTTTCGTGCTCAATAGCACCCACGCTGCTATCCTGATGGCCGTGCGAGGCAGACCAACATTCAAAACAGCTGAGGACCCACAATAGCAACTATGGCACCGTCGACTCGGCCACGCAAGCCATATCCGAGTCGCTCAGGCCAGCAGGATGTCTACTGGCATAGATTTAGCTGCTTTAGACACAGACCCTGCTATTGCTGACATAGAATTAGCCCTCTTTGGAGAAGCAAACGAGCGACATAGAATTGGCCCTCTTTGGAGAAGCAAACGAGCTCCAAGAGAGTAGCCAAATCTGTGAGCCCTGTGTCGAAAGCAAGCAAACTCGGATAATCCATCACGAAGGAAGCCAAAAGGCCACAAGGAAGCTCGAATTGGTCCACTCCGACCTCTGGGGACCCCACTATCCCGCCTCTTTTCGTGGCAAGCACTACGCCATAGTCCTGGAGGACGACTATACGAAGAAGAGCTGGATAGGCTTCCTGACGCAGAAATCAGATGCGTATGAGCACTTCAAGAACTGGCACGCTATAGTTGTCGCCGAATCAGGGTATCTATTGGCGGCGCTTCGAGTCGATGGAGGGGGAGAATTTATGAGTATCGCCCTGGAGGACTATTGCAAGAAAGAGGGCATATCCATCGGCCCCTCTGTGCCCTATACCCCTGAGCACAACGGCAACGCAGAGCGAGCATGGAGAACTATTCGTACGATGAAGGACTCGATGCTGATTGATAGTGGACTGTCAAACCGCTTCTGGGCCGAGGCTATGGATACCGCCAATTATATCCGAAATCGACTACCAGCAAGAGGGATCAAGACAACCCCGGAGCAGGCTTGGACGAATCAAGTACCCTTCCTTGGCCACCTACGGATCTTCGGCAGCACTGTCTATGCTTATATCCCTAAGAAGAAGCGACAGAAGTCCGACATCAAGAGGACCTGGACAGGCATTCTGATAGGGTACATGCCAACAACGAAGCAGATTCGCGTGTGGAGTCCGACTCAGCAAAACGCTCATGCTATCTCAGCATACACCGTCGACGAAAGCCGCAAGGGAGCCGACCTCCTCACACAGCACCCTCTACCTCCTCCTACGGATACCCTACAGAGGGCATATGTAGAGAGGGCACAGCCAGATGCGCCAAGAAAGAGAGGTAGGCCCCGAAAGCAAGCTAACAACGTCATAGATCCAGACTACCCCTTGCCTGTACAGGCAGGAGATTCAATTGAACATTTTGAACAAGACAAGTCTAAGAGAATTAGACTAAGTGAGTTGAGCACATGGCCAGTGAGAGAACCGTCTGCAACGAGGCAGCAAGGGATGAGCGGACGACGGTCGCAACAGCTCCCAAGCCAGGCAGAAGAGTCGGGCACAGAGGTTGTAAAAGATCCTGCTATAAGTCAAGAGAGGACCTCTGTAGAGGTTGCAAAAGATCCTGCTGTGTTAAGACGGTTCGCCCCTGCGAAGGACGCGACGAGAGGCACTCGCAGAGCTCAGGACGCTGTAGCTGCTGCAGGAACAGGAGTCACCTCGGCGTTGAAAGGAGTACGGTCGGGTAGGAGTCCCAGTACACTTGCAGGAGGAGAGATAGCACAGCTGGGCCATAGCGAAGCAGTACGGTCAGGTACGAGTCCCAGTACACCTGCAGATAGAGAACAAGCAGTACGGTCGGGTACGAGTCCCAGTATGCTTAGAGTCAGAGAAGAAGTAGTACGTTCGGGTAAGCGTCCCAGTATACTTGCAAGGGCCACAGAGGCAGAGCAGCCTGGTCACTCTAAAGACCCAGACGGGGCAGCTAGAAAGACCATCAATATGGTAGACGCTAGTGAGTACCCTGGCGTGAGAGAGAGTTTGCTGTTAGCATATAGAAACAAGGGCCACTCGGGGCCAGATGAGCCGAGGACCTACGTACAAGCGGTGACAGACCCTGTGTACGGTAGGCAATGGAGAGACGCAGTTGATGAAGAACTGCAGAACCTGAGCACCTACCAAGCCTGGAGAATTGAGAGGCTGCCCGAGGGCCGGAAGTTGGTAGGGTGCAAATGGGTGTTCAAGATCAAGAGAGATGAGAATGGCCAGCCAGCAAGATATAAGGCACGGCTTGTGGCACAGGGCTTCTCACAGATTCATGGGATTGACTATGAGGAGACGTTTGCTCCTACTGTCAGAAGAGAGTCCCTCAGGATGTTTCTCGCCATCGTCGCAGCAAGAGATATGGAACTACATCAGATGGATATAGTTGCCGCCTATCTAGCTAGCGAGTTGGGAGAAGAAGATGAGCAGATATTCATGCGGATCCCTGAAGGAGTATCACTCAGGGAAGGGCTGAATAGAGACCAATGGGCGTGCAGAATCATCAAGAGCCTATACGGACTCAAGCAATCTGCGAGGAAGTGGAGAGAAAAGCTTGTAGGCGTCTTAAGAGCCAACGGATACAGCACGCTGAACGGAGATCCAAGCATACTGATATCCAGCAATGGAAGGACGATTATCAGTACGTACGTGGATGACCTGCTGCTGGCGGCAGAGGATCCAGAAGCCATCCGCCAAATCAAAGCCCTTCTCCAGCAGAACTTCGATACAAAGGACCTAGGAGAAGCGAGGATGATTGTGGGGATGAGGATCAGAAGAGACAGAGTTCGCCGACGGCTGTGGGTTGACCAGACTGTCTATCTGAGAGAGATTCTTGCCACGGAGGGCATGACAGACTGCAATGCTGTGGCTATACCGATAAAGCCTGGCACGTTTATAGCCTTAGACGAAGAAGAAGATATAGAAGAGACTGACATTCGGGCGTATCAGACGCTGATTGGGAAGTTGCTATATCTAGCATGTGGCACAAGGCCAGATATCAGTTTCTGTATTGGCTGTTTGAGCCAGCAATGCGCAGATCCACGCATAGGGCACCTCAAGGCTGCAAGAAAGGTCCTACGATACCTCAAAGGGACACCAGATATAGGTCTCGAATTCGGAGTCAACCACGTTGTACGGAACACGTCGTGGGGGGAGCTGCAGCCATATAGATACGCAGATGCCAGTTTCGCAGGAGATTTGGACAACAGAAAGTCGACAACTGGCCATCTATTCCTATTGAACGGCGCAGCTATCTCCTGGACGTCCAAAAGGCAAAGGACAGTGTCAACATCCAGCACAGAAGCAGAGTACCTAGCTATAG
>NW_006916622.1:0-6169 GCF_000464535.1 Endocarpon pusillum Z07020
GAGTTAAAGTTAATTAAATTTGATTAATTAAAGCAGATAGATTAATTTTTTTGCTATAGCCTATCTATAAAAGATATATTTATTTGTATTTATACTAACTATATTATACTTGTTTCTTATATATCCCTTGTGACTCTAAATAGATCCCTGTAGGAGACTTCTGCCGTTAGGGGTTTAGCGTTAAGAGGTACCTGCGTTTAGCGCTAAGGTTATTTCTGCAGCCTTAGCATTAGGAACATCAAAATTATCATCAAAATTTGTTAAGACCTGGCTACAGCCTTAGCATTAAGAACACTAAAAGTGAATTATAAGCGTAAACATTTAATCGGCTACATTAGGCTAATTATTAAAGTTATAAATCTATAAATAGTATTATTTGATAGCTCTAAGTATTCTGTATCTAAATATCTTATTTATATTCTTATAATAGTAGGATTTAGCTTAAAACAGATAAAAAGATAAAAAAGTACTAATTAAAGAAATTTATTAAAATATTTAATTTAACTCAAATCTATATTTTTATTTTTTTAGGTATTTATAAAAGTCTTAATTACTTAAAAGTTAAAAAAACTATATTTAATATACTAAAAAGCAAGATAATTAATACTTAAGTTATAATGGATAGAATATCTCCTTTGCTATAGTGCAGGAAATATACAGGACTAGCTATGCACTCAGATAGCAGCACTCGGATAGCAGCGCTAATAGCGTATCTATAACGGTATACAGAACTCTTGTTAAAGCTACTATATGCTGCTGATAAAGGCATCTGTATAGCACGTGGCTCCCTGTATGAGTACTATGGAACCGGAGATTGATATAACCCCTTTAGGAAAGTATAATCTCCTCTAGAGGAAAGCTACTGCTTCTGGCCCTGCAGATACTTTATTAGATCCTCTGCGCAGGTTAACTAGTAGCACTTCTTGTGTTTGACAGAGGAGTATATAGGAGAGCGCTGGCGCCGCACTGTAGATAGACTCCTCAGCTTACGTTTTAGTAATCTATAAACTATTAACTTGTTCTAGTTTCGAGCTATTATAGTAAACGTAAGCTTAACACTCACTTGCTATCCTAAGAGACAATACAAAACTCTCTTATCTATAGCATAGCCATTAGAGAACCCATCTAGGGTTATTTGATTGTGTGAGAAAGTCGTTGCTCTAGGAGTAACGCAAGGTCTGTTTGATACAAACACCCTGTACTGTACAAAGGTTTAAGAACTATCAAGTCAAGATGGTTCGTGATCAAATAGAGAGAAGGGAGAGTGGCAAAGTTCGCTATCCTTCCTTGAGCAACCAGAGGCGGAGCCTAGACGAAGCCTCTTCTACAGATCAAGACGCCCTGCGCGCATTGATCAAGCACGCAGAGAAAGCGACAGATAATCTATTAGCTCTTCTAGCCTTTATAGCACTGGTCAACAAGAATCAGACACATACAGCGGCATTTGTACTAACATTGGCAGCTGCCTACGAGGAAGAAAAAGCCCTCCGTCTAGAGAAGAAGGCCGAGCATTAAGAAGTCCTCCAGGAGAAGGAAACTTGGGAAGAAAGATACTAAGACCTTGACAGAGGCACCAGCATCGAGATTAAGGCTCTAAAGGATCGACTCTGTAACAAGGAGGAGATCATTTAGAACCTCCGCGACAAGGTTACAGCGATACTAAAGCCGCAAGTTCGGGTGGAGTCTTCTTTAGAAACTCTGACAGAACAAGAATCGCCGCCTTAAAGGCAAGTCTTGTTAGAAGCAACTCCAAGCCCTTCGATAGTGCTTAGCCCAAAAACTAAGAAGCTGCCCCACCCGGAGATTTTTGAGGATGGACCTCCTCAGAAGTTTCACTCTTAGTTATCAGCCATAAAGATGAAGTTCATGGTTAATATAGTGCTTTTTCTGACAGAGCTATCTAAGGTCGCCTATATATAATCACGTATAGGCAGCAACGCTTAGGAATTGCTTAGGTTATATTTTAAGGACTTTGAGAAGGCCTAGATTTCTAATATATTTGCAGACCTTTCAACTTGATTTAATTCTCCGTTTTGATAAGAGACTGCTTGTAAGGAGTATCACTACTTACAGTAAGGGCAGCAGGACCTCGCTGTATTCTTAGGGGATTTCCGACGGCTTTCTTACAAAGCAGAGGTCTGAGAAGAGGATCAGATTATAGACCTTTAAGACAAGGTTCGAGATGATCTAAAGTAAGTGATTATTCTCTGCAAATATACGTTAATTCAGGAGATGATTACAAACCTGACATATACTGACATAAATAGTCAACGTATTGCCTTAAACAAATCAGTAGCTAGCACTAGTATGCTAGCGAAACCTTCGGTTCCTAGTATCTGTTAATCTGCTAGCGAATTAATAGCGAAGAAGGAGAGGCCAGTAGCTAAGCCACGACTTCTAAAAGATATGTCTATAGTAAGGTGCTACTATTATAAGAAACTAGGATATTATATAAAGGATTACCCTTAGGCACAAGAGCAATAAGGAAAAGAGCTGCCTATTACTAAGACGTTATAAGCAGGCCTAGCAATATAACTAATAGAAAAGCTATAGAGATCCTTGTTGCAGTAACAGAGGGTGATTTTAAGGCTCTATTTCTGGTTAATATTAGCATTAAAAGAGAAAGAGGAAAATTAATAATATTAGTACTATTAGATACAGGATGTTAGTTAAGCGCGGTTATAAATTATTAATTAGCAAAACAACTTTATAAAAGGTTATAGATTAATATAATAGACCTAGCCAAATCTATTTCTATCTCTGATTTTACTAGTAAGATTTATTAATCTATCTCTTAGGCCCTTTATTTGCCTATATACGTTAGTAAACACTAGCAGGGATTACAGATCTTCTATATAATAAAGGCTACATACTTTATAATCTTAAAGAAGAAATAAATAAGGCTATATAGCTGTATTCTAGATCCTAGAGAGTTATTAATAAAGTTTATAAGAGATTATAATTATAAAGAGCAACTTATATTTTAGTAAAACTATAAGAGTTAGAGTAATAAGCCTAAGGCTAAGAAGTAAATGGCAGAGGAAGAACTAATAAAGAAGTTATATAATAAAGTTAGCTATATATATATAGCTAAATTTGAAGCTAACTTAATTAGGAAATTGCTACTATAGGTAACAAAGATTCTTAAGCGTCCTAAGACAGCCTTGGCTATTTCGTAATCTTTATGCCCTATTAAGGTAGAGAAGACTCTAGGTAGTAGGATAATTATAGCTATCACCTATAAAAGGAAGATTAAAGAGGCCAGGGCAGCCTAGTATAGTACTGAGCCTATAAGTATTGCAGCATTTAAGCGATTATTAATTACCCCTAATGCAGAAATATTCGCTATTACAATAGAGGACATAAATAAATACATTAAGAAACAGATCTAGCCAAAACCAGACCTAAAGAAGGTTCTTTTAGTGGAATTTCGAGAATTCGCAGACGTCTTTTCAAAGGAGGCTTCTGATACTCTTCTAGAGCACAAGGAGGGGTATGACCACAAGATCGAACTAGAAGCAGGTGCCGAACTGCCCTGAACGTAGCCCCTGCGTAGGATAAGCCTAGATAAGCTTAAGGTGATTAAGAAATATATTAAGGAGCATCTTGAGAAGGGGTTTATTGAACTAAGCATCGCCTTGTTCGTATTACTAATTCTTTTGGTACAGAAACCCTAAAGGGGACTCTGTTTCTGTGTTGATTTTAGGGATCTAAACGCTATTACAAAGAAGAATAGTTACGCCATCCCTCGGATTAACAAGATTATAAGTCTTCTTAGAAAAGCTATAGTCTTCTCTAAGCTAGATATTTAACAGGCATATCACTAGATTCGTTTAGTAACTAAGAAGGACTGTAAACTTACCATATTTAGCACTGCCTATAATAACTACTATTACAGGGTATTGCTATTTAGATTAATCTCTATGCTAGCAACGTTCTAACGCTTTATAAATAAGAAATTCATAAAAGTACTTAGAAAATTCGTTATACTATATTTAGATGACATCTTAATCTTTAGCTAATTAAGAGAAGAACACAAGCAATACATACAGAAAGTCTTGCAGATTCTCTGCAAAAGTAATATTTAGGCTAACATTAAGAAATGCGAGTTCTATATATAGTTAGTAAAGTATCTTAAATTAATTATAACTCTAGAGGGCATTTAGATGGATCTAGAGCGCATATAAGTTATTCAGGAGTAAGAGAAACCTAAGCTAGAAGATATCTGTATAATATAGAGATTCCTAGGGTTTATCAACTTCTATTAATAATTCTGCTTAGGATTTAGCAAGGTAGTAAGGCTACTAAATAACTTATTAAAGAAGAATATAAGGCGTATTTAGGATAACTATTATATAGAGGCATTCTAAGCGCTAAAGAATCTAATTTTAAAGAAGCTAGTCTTAGCTTATTTTAATCCTAAGAAAGAGACAGTTATAAAATATAATACTAGTAATTATATTATTAGTAGTGTACTTTTATAAAAAGGCGAAGATAAAGAACTTTATCTAGTAGTATTCTTCTTAATAAGCATAGTATTAATAGAGTATAATTATGTTATTTATAATAAGGAACTACTAACTATTATTTGCTACTTTAAAGAATAGTCGTTAGAGCTATACTTATTAAGAGAGGATCCTGTTTAAATACTTATAAATTATAAGGCTCTAGAGTATTTTATATTAATAAAGAAGCTAACATGTTAGTAAGCATGTTAGGCAGAGTTATTATCTTAATACAACTTTAAGATCAGATATCGCTTAAGAGCTACTAACAGAAAAGCTAACGTATTAACTTAAAGGGAAACTAAGATCCTAAGAGCGAAGGAGGATTCTAATCTTTATCAGACTCTTCTGCAATTAGACATGCTGTCTAAGGAGGTAAAAGACGACCTGAAGATCTTGGTAATGCAGGCGTTACTAAAGGAGAAAGATTTGCCACTCTAGAAGAGGGTAAAGAAAGAGAATTAGGTTGACAAGACGTTTAACGCGATTAGGATAAAGAAACGAGTAAAGAACCCAAAGAAGAAAATATTTGGGTACAACATTCAAAATTGTGAAGACAACATGCTGTCTAAGGAGGTAAAAGACGACCTGAAGATCTTGGTAATGCAGGCGTTACTAAAGGAGAAAGATTTGCCACTCTAGAAGAGGGTAAAGAAAGAGAATTAGGTTGACAAGACGTTTAACGCGATTAGGATAAAGAAACGAGTAAAGAACCCAAAGAAGAAAATATTTGGGTACAACATTCAAAATTGTGAAGACAAGAAAGGAGTGCTGTAGTACAGAGAAAAACTAGTAGTATCAGCAGCAATAGTAATAGACGTGATTTGAGAGATCTACAAGAGCAAGGAGACTAGGTACTTAGGCTGTATAAAGACAAGAAAGGCTATTATAAGTAATAGGTACTACATCTCAAATAGATACACATTAGTCAGGAGATTCTTGCAGAATTATCATGTCTGCAGGAGGACCAAACCTATATATTAGTTCCCTGTAGGCCTGTTATAACCTCTTCCGATTCCTGAGCGCCCCTGGCAGGATATCTTAATAGATTTTGTTACAGAATTGCTAACATTAGAAGGCTACAACGCTATTCTAATAATTATTAATTAGCTAAGTAAGGAACGCTACTATATCCTTTATATAGCTACAGAGGAGAGTACAACTTTAAAGGAGACAGCTAAGATACTGTATAAGAATGTGTAGAAGCTTTATAAGCTTCCTTAGACAATTATATCTGATTAAGGGCCTTAGTTCACTAGCAAAGTATGAAAACAATAGTACTAAATCTTAGGAGTTAAAGCAAAGCTATTTATAGCTTATTATTTATAGATAGATGGCTAGACAGAAGTCTTTAATATAGAGATAAAATAATATCTGAGGGCCTATATAGATTTTATACAGGATAATTAGAATAATCTCCTCTTAAGCGCTAAATTTGCTATAAATATAGTAGTATCTGAGTCTATATAGCTATTACTATTTATAATCACATGTAAATATTAGCCAAGAATAAGCTTTAACAAGCCTGAGTCTACAGAGATAGTAAGGAAATACGTAGCCCTAGGGAAGACTAAGATCCTAGTAAAGCTAATAGAAAAGGTTTGGAAGTAGGCACAGGAGTACTTGAAGGTTGCGTAAGAGCGATAGCAAGAGCAGGCGAACAA
>NW_006916623.1:0-17421 GCF_000464535.1 Endocarpon pusillum Z07020
CTTAATAAAGGAAAAGCCTAATAAAGAAAACCTTAGACTTACTAAACTAGGTAAGTATAGCTATTATAAAAGGGTTAGAGATTACCTTGTAAGGTGCCTTTGCCTTATATATATTTTGCTTACGTACTTGTTGCCCCTTCTTATGTAGTCATCCTTTTAACTATATACTGAATATCTTAGAGGGTCTTAACCTCTGTCATTACTACTTCTTTGCTATATTAAACACTCTGTACCCTCCTAGCTTCTCCTCTGCTATCTCTTTTGCAGTACGAAATTACTCTAGGATCCTTATGCGGATAAACTAGCGAGCCGCATGCTTTGCGCATGCGGGTTAGGAGAGGATCTTGCTCATACGCTCTGTTCTACAGGCAGCTAGCATGCCTACTCTGTTATATCTGCGGTGTTCAGCAAGCCTGCATTACGCATGTAGTTCGCCTGCGGCGCTATTACTCCGCTGTCCACTTACGTATTTCTTGGATTCTCTATTATGCTTTAGCAGCGGCATTCTCTCTGCTAGTCCTTAGCCTATAGCATAGCTGTAATAAGCATGCGTTTTGTATACAGTCCTATATAGCATCTATTATTCTAATAATCTTTTTTTTTACTTAATAATCTTTTATTTTAATTATATAACGTTGCTTTATATCTATAATATAAATGTTAATTAGTAAGATCTAAGTTTTCTTTTCTAGTGCTATTTTAAGTATTTACTTATATCCCTTTATAATATAGCAGAAATAATTATTCTAGACCTTTTTAAGTAATTTAGTTATAGCTTTTATTATTACTTCTTTTATATCTTATATACTTAAACCTTATTCTTATATATTATATAATAAAGTAGGCCTAACTATTATAATATATAATAGTTATAAGTTATATATTAAAAATCCTTAAGTAAAGATAACTAGTCTTACTAAGGCCTTAAAGACTATAATACTTTTATAAGTTATATATATTATATATTTGTTTTAAGTAAGCCTAAGATCTAATTATATTCTTAGTACTTTAATTACCTTATCTTTAATTATTACTTAATAGCTATTTATCTAAATAATTAATACTAGATCCTCTTATATAAAGCGCCTATTTTATATAAAATATATTAGTTAGTACTTATTAAGAGTAAACTTAGTACTATATACTTCTGCCTAATATTAGTACTATAAATAAGTTATAATTAGTCTATAATAATTTTATTATATACTTTTGCTTTATATTACTAGATAGGTATTATTTATAAAGCTAAATTCTAGTATTTCTTTCTTTAAGTTCTAGAACTATTTTAGTAAGCTAAATATAAAGAATAAGAACAAGATTAGTAAAAGAAAAGAGCTTTATAAGATGCTTATATTAGTCTTAATCTAGTTGCTTTTATACTCTATATATATAATATATGTATGCCTTATATATAAAAAGTATATAACTGCTTAAATAAGCTAATCTAAGAGGCTCTTTTGCCTAAGGATATTTAGTAATTTATTATAAGAGACATTATTAAAGGCTTCTAAAAGGTTTAGACTTAGTATTAAGATTATACTTCCTGATTATGCCTGCTATATAGTTTAAATATATAAGGTTAGCAAGCCTATTACAAAGGCTATAGATCTGTCCTTTCTTGCTCTTATCTAAGTCTAGAGGAGCAGAAAGTATTGTTTTGCTATATTACTTAAGTGAGTCATAAGGACCTTCTTAATAATCTTTGCTAGCGTGTTCTCTAAGGCAATTAGTCTATAGCTGCTAGGCAGCAAGTAGTCCTTTTTACCCTCTTTGCATAAGACTATTATGGTTGATTCCTTATACCGTGTTAGAAGAGTACTATGTACGAAGGCTATATAAATACTATGTGCTAGTCTAGCTACGATTTCTAGGGCGATTCCCTTAAGAACCTTGTTTAGGATGCCATCCGGCCCTGCAGCCTTCCCGCTTAAGAGCCTATTAATCACTACTAATACTTCCTCTGCTAAGATGAAGCTGTCAAGCGCTAACGCCTGATTCACATAAGTCGCATATATAGGCTGTAAGGGGTTTGCGGGACTAACTAGGGGTGCTAAAAAGAATTTCTCTACCAGGATTTAGGCTCTTTTATTATCTGATATAATTAGCTTGCCTTTTTTATTCTATTATAAAGTAAAAATATAAGAGTTAATATATAGCTTTTCTGTTATCTGTCTGCTCTACTAAGAGAGCCTTTAAAGCCTATTATTTCTTTATTATTTCTTAATATTAGTTAGGTTATTAATTAAGCATCTCTAGTTCACTTTTAATACTTATTATATCTTCTTCTTTAGCTCTTTAAAAAAATATCTAAAGCTATAAAAGTCTCTTTATTTATAAGTAGTAGTATACTTATGTCTTGCATACTTTGTATATGCTAGTAATACACTAGCTTTAGGAGACTAACTTAAGTGTGCCCTTAGGCTTAATCTAGCTCTAGAGTAATACTATAATAGTAAGGTCTCTAGAGCTTCTTAGATGCTTTATAGCAGGCTTTTTGTCTAATCCTATTAAGTTTAGCGCAGTACTTTTATAAGGCCTTCTTTATCTAGCTTTGTAAGTATAAATCATGTATATTTTATTAGTAATCCTTATAACGCTTAGATATCTAGATTTATCCTGATAGGAATGTGGTCTTATAATAAGGCCTAGCGCTCTTTTAAGCTATAAAAGATTACTTAATCGCTTAGCATTTATAATATAAATATTAGGTTAATTACTAAGCTATAAGTGCCCCTCCTTTAGGTCGCCTCCCCCCTTAAGGTTAGTAGTCTAAGGTTGTGACAGTTAGCTTTATTAAGTAAGTAATTTATACCTTATTTATATATAGTATTAATGCCTTTTTAAGCAGGGTAATAAGTGTTAAAGTCTTCTAATAGTAGGACCTTTTTCTTAGTCTTACTAAAGGTATAAGCTATATATCTTTATTTATATATATATAGTTCGCCTACTTTTAAGTTATATATATTTAGAATTATTAGCTTACTATTTTAAGTAATTAGGGCTAGACTTGCTATATTTAGACTATATTACTTCTGTCTCTAGTTTGCTATACTTACATCTTGCCTTATTATAAAGTATATCCTAGTTTTAGGGTAGGCTTTATAGGCTAGTTTATAAGGCTTAGGGCAATAGGTAAACTAAGTATATTTATTAAAGATTAGCTCTTAAATTACTAGGACTTAGAGTTATATAAAGCTATTAAAGAGGGCATAACTCCTTTATAAATTGCTATTACTATAGTTATATTAGATAACTAAGAGTTTATAGCTTATTTAGGCTTAGATTAATATTACTTATCTTTGTAATTATTATGCTTCTTACTTATAATATGAATATATTATTCTAATTAATAATAAGTCTTTGCTAAGAGAAGCTTCTTGCTGCCTACTTAATATAAGTGAGTTGTCTCATATAGTATTAATTATTATCTATATCAAAGGACTAGGCTCTTATTCTTTTGTAAGAGATTAGCGTCCACTTGTTGCTCTGTACTTATTAGCCTAGGGCTAGCTGTTTTGTTTTTGCGCTTATATTGTGTGCTATAGCTATGCGCATATTATATACCTGCATGTATAGTGTGATTCGTCTGCGCTAGATATCTTCGTAGTACAATTAGTAAGACAGGCATGCCCGGCTCTGTCATGCCCTGTGCTGCTTGCCATAGTTAGTACATAAGACTCTCTCAGTCATATACTCTGACGTGGCATGTTAACCCGCACATTGCGCGCAGCGTGCCTGCTTCCTGCATGTGTATTAGGTGTGACCTTACTACTAGCACTTGAAGCATTATGTGATCTGAAGGGACTTTTCAAAAGGCCGCGTTTCAAATAGCTAGGCGTTCATAATTAGCCCTTTATAAAGTGCTATATATTACATCTCTTCTGTCAGGAATCCTACTATCAGAGATCCCCTTATCTTAATATGCTCTTTGTATACGTCTTATAAACATTACATAAGTATTCTATAAGAGTAAAGCCATCTAATTCTTATAATCTAGAGTCTTAAGGTGATGGATTTAAAGGCTTTATAGATAGCCTGCGCTAAAAGCATATTATCTGCCTTCTTTTTTGTTATCATTAATACTAATAAAGATACTCTTAATATCTTAATTTAGTAGTCCTTCTTAAAGATCTTAAAGTCCTTAGTAAAGAAAAGAGCTTATGCCTTATCCCTTATAGCTTCTATTAATAAGAATATATTAATATTACTATTATATAGCATCTAAATTACTACTACTTCTAATATTATTTTCTTAACTTCTTTAAGTATTTCTTTATTTAATAACTCTTTTATTTAAGAGGCTTAGACCCTAACTATATAGTTAATAAAGAGGGTTATAAGCAAATCGCCTGTTAGCTATATCCTTGTTATAGTAATGCTTGCCTAGATTGCGCCTTAGGATTAGGGATTAGATATAGTCTTAAGGAAGGTCTTTAGTAGCACTTTAATATAGTTGAGCCTTGCCTTGATCCCTTCTCTTGTATTTCCTGTGCACGTTCCTTGCAGTACATATTTAATAACTATGCTAAGCTGCTCTATCAGCTCTCTTCTGCTTATTACTACTCTGCTGTTGTTTTCCTCCTCTTTTTTGAGACCCTTAATAATATCTATTAAGTCTTTCTTTATTTGTTACTAATTAGCGTAGCTTTTCCTTTCCTAGTATTCTTCTCCTTCTTTATTTGTCTGCCCCCCCTAGGAGTATGCTTAACGCGTGTAGGCCGCACGCATTTCGCTGCCATCTCCCTAGATAGTCATAGCTTCTCTCTGGCTCTATAAGCCTTGTTCTTATTATTACTTGCTTGTTCGCTTTAGAAGATTCACTTTATACTTACTTAAGCCCTTTTTTTAGCTCTTTTTTCTATATATATATAGGCTTATACAAATAGAATATAGTCCTCTTTAGCCTTTATAACGCTCTAATCTCCTTCTAAAACTATATTAATAATGCCTTAAGAAAGGATATCCTAGACTAATTTATCTTAGTATATCTTGATAATATCCTAATCTTTAGTAATTTACTAAAAGAGTATTACTAATACGTAAAGATAATACTAAGCAGACTAATTGTTGCTAAATTACAACTTAATATAAGAAAATACAAATTTAAAATTTATAAGATAAAATATTTAGAAATAATTATTTAGAGCTATTTAGAAGATAATAAACCCGGATAAATATATATAGATCTAGAAAAGATAATTATAATTCAAGATTAAGAGAAGCCTAATAATACAAAAGACATATAAAGTTTTATAGGATTTACGAATTTCTATTATTAATTTATTAAAGGATTCTTAAAGATAGCCTTACTCCTGACTAAGCTTACTTAAAAAGACGTCTCTTTTAACTAGAAAAAGGAAGCCAAAAAAGTGTTTCAAACGCTAAAAGATATGTTTATAAGCTCCTTAATTCTATAGTACTTTGACCCTGACTTATTCTGTACTATAGAGACTAATGCCTTAGATAACATATATAAAGGAGTCCTGTTTTAACTTAATAATAAGGGGATCCTGTAATCTGTAGCCTACTTCTTAAAGCGACATACCCTAGCTAAGAATAATTACGAGATTTATAATAAGGAACTAATAGCTATAGTTTATGCTTTTAAAGAATAGTATCTAGAGCTAGAAGGGTCCTAAGAACCTATATAAGTTATAATAGATTATAGGAACCTTAAATACTTTATATTATTTAAATAACTATTTTATTAATAAGCCTGTTAAAGCGAGTTCCTCTCTTATTTTAACTTTGTAATTAAGTACCGCCTTAGGTTATAGTGCTGCGTAAATAGATTATTCTACAGACTACAAAACAAAGCTACTAATACTAACAATAATAGAAAGAAGTTCTTTAAGCAAGTAGTCCTGAAACTAAAGAATCTAGACCCCTAAATATTAGAATCTGTTCTTGTCTATCTAATTAGACTTATAAAAATCCTACGTTATTATAAGAGATTACTTAAGTTAAGAGAAGGCTCTAACGTAATCACAAATAATACTATAGCCCTATATATAACAAACTTATAGCTCTGAACTATCTTAAAAGAAGATATTACTATTATATATTAGAATCTTGTTTAAGAAGATCCTTATTAAGTAACCCGCTAATAAGTCCTGTCTAGAGTCAAAAGGTCTCTTATAATTATATTAGCTGACTATTTAGTAAAGAATAATAAACTATATTATTAATAACGCTTATAGATTCCTGAAAATAAAGAACTAAGACTCTGCTATATTAATAAATGCTATAAATAGCTAATAACTAATTACTTAGGCCTTACAAAAACTTATAAGATCCTATAATAATAATTCTATTAGTTAAAAATAATAGACTTAGTAAAGAAATAGCTAGCTAAATGTCCTATATACTATTATATAAAACCCTTTTATAAATACTAAGATTAACTATAGACACTAGAGCCGCCTAAGAAATAATAATTCTGATTTTGATGGGGTATGGCTTGGCAAGATTCTGCAGCCTTGGCAAGCTACCACCACCAACGTTAAACTCAAGAAGGCAGGAAGGGGAACTTTATCCAATCAAAAAGCTGATCCTCGCGGGCCGCATTTTTAAGCTTATAACCGCAACAACCAATCCCACAAGCTTGGCGGTGTAGACACATTAGAGAGATGATTAGCTAAATTTATTATAAATAATTATAAGTTAGAATCTATAGATATATCTTTATTCTTTATTAACTAAGACTTTAATCTTAAAATAAGCTTTAATTAAGCTAAGATTATCTTTAACTCTTATATAAAAGATATTTTAATATTTATAAAGGAACTCCTAGATTATTACTATGCAAAACTAGTTTAAAGTTAAGCGAAAACCACAGATATAATAAATAGAAACTAAAGATGATACTTTGTCCTAATATATTATAAAGGAAATAAAGTATAACTAAATACTAGAAGCATTTATATATAATAACCTTGTAAGAAACTTAATAATAAATAAATTAGCTTATTTAAGATTAAATAAATTATAAAATCTATAGCTTATAAATTAGCTTTATTCTTATCTTTAAGAATATTTCTTATTTTTTATATTACTTTATTAAAACTATACTATATAGATGTTTCTTTAAGACTTATAATAAGTAATAATATATTTAATAAAATAAAATAGAAAGTCAAAATTATTTTAGAAGTAAGAAGAGCTTTTAGAAAAAGATTATTCTAATTTAAAATTAAATAGACTAGCTATAATAAAATGACCTAGGAGCCTATAGCTTACCTCTTTTATGCCCCTAAGATTATACAAGAATTCTATAAATACTATAGCTATGCCTTATATTACCCTAAATACCCGGCCTCTTAAGAGGGCGCCTGTAGTAAGTTAAAGAAACTATAGCTAGTTATAAATGCTTACAGATGTCTATAGTCACCTAGAAATGTTTAAGAAGATTCATAAAAGCCTAACCGTCACAAGACTACTATGAAAATCCCTGCCCTATTATAGCACCACAAGGATCTACGCTTGTAGGAGCTTATGCATAGAGAGGGGGTGATGTTATAAATCCTCCTGCGACCTATGCCAAGGACTATATTCCTTATGGCACTGACTATGGCTTACAGAGCTCATCTCAGACCCAGCTCCCTGCTGCTATTCTAGCTATCACTGATGACAGGTACCTACAGTTGTCTGTACCTAGCCTTAGTAAAATAAGGGGCACAGACATATATATATAGTGTTGTGTTCCTATTTTCATTTTCTTTTCTTTACGCTTTATCTTATATATTAGGCTTAATTATAGCTCTTTTGATAATTTTACTTTAAGAAACTAAATATTCTAACCTTATATATATTAAGGCGCTTATTACTTTAAAATTATAAATATAAGCTAATTAATCTGTTTTATTAATTTATTTTATAAGAGCTATTTCAGGAGATTACTAAATATATAAATAAATATGTATTTAAAGAGAGATTATAAGAATTTAATAAAAACTAGTAAGAATAAAGAGATATTACTACTATAGATATTAGAGGTTATATTAATACTATACTTCTTATTAGTATATAATTAAGTAGTAAAGATCTACCTTATTATTAGAATTAGAAGGAGAACTATCCTTATTAGCTAGTTACTTAATATATTTCTCTATACAGATTTTAGCAGATTTCAAGATATCTTAAGCTTAATAGGCTAGGATCTCTCCTTAATAATTAATAATATAAAAAGATTAAGCCTTTAGTCACTTATTTTTGTAAAGCTATAACTCTAAATATATATAAATTATTATAAAATCTCTTAATTAATAAATAATTAGTTAAATTTAAAAGGTATTTAAAGTATATTATTTAAATAAATTCAAAAGCTACTATTATAGGGTAGAACCTATAGAGACCTAGGCCACAGCCTTAAGTTAATACGTAATGTCTTAGCGCGGCACGTAATAAGGGGCATGTTATTAGGAATATTCTTAGGGGCTAGAGGCACAGCTCAAAAGGAAGAATAAGGGCACGGCTTAAGAGGAAGAATAGGGGCATAGCTCAGAAGGAAAGATAAGGGCATAAAGACAGATATAAATAACCTGTACTTCCCTCTTATATTATAGAACTCCTAAGTTTCGTCTCCTTATTTATAAATAGCTAATTAAGAGCTTTTGCCTCTATTTATAATCTATTACATTAGACGAAACTTTATTCTTTATTAGATTAATTATCTCTAAATAGTAAAAGATATATTAGTCTTATTACTCTAGAAGTCAGAGTATCAAAAGGCAATATTAGTTTAAGCAGCTTCTTAATAGTAGTCTTTTATTAAAAATTATAATCTTAAAGTTTAAAGAAAGTAATAAAGAAATAGATTTTTTAATAAATAATAAATAATATAATAGATAGGCTAGATAATAGATTAAATAGCTAGAAAATCAGTAATAATAATAGAGTAATAAGCTCCTTTAGCATATTAGCTAATTAGAGAATAATCTTATATATAAGAGGCTTTAACTTAGTAACTTTAGATATAATAATTAAGTAAAGCGGAACAACTTACATCACAAGCCTTATTAGAAGAAAAGAAGCCTAAGAAGATAATTAAACTTAGAGAATACTCTAGTAAATAAAAGGGCCTAGAGCTCTAGTTATAAATAGTTATTACTAAGCTAACTATTAACTTTGCTAGATATATAAATAAAATAAAGTTTTAGTTCCTAATAAAGAAACTTAGAAGAGATATTATAAAGAAACTAATAATATAGATTTTATATCCCAGCTGCTTGAATGACAAGCAGCTGCTTAATACAAGCTCATCAAAGGTAAGAAAATATATTAATATATTTAAATTAGCTTTAATAAGAAAATAATAAGTTTTTTTAATCTTATTTTTAAGAGTTTAAAAAACTACTTTTAGAGTTAGATTAATTCTTAGATTTAAATGCTTTTAAAAAAGCCTCTTTAAAGATAATAATTAATAAGGATTTATATAAATATAAATTATCTTTATAAGAACCTAGTAAATAACTTATAATAAATATAAGAAATTATTATTAGAAGTTAGTAAGAAAATCTAAAGATTAAAGAAACTCTAAACTCTATATTAAGAATATTAATAATAAAAAGAAGCTTTAATTATATAAAAGAGTACTAATTTAATAGATTAAGAACCTTTAATAATAAAAGTATTAATTAGTAAAAAGAAATATATAAAGTAGATAGCAAGTAATAAGCTTTAAAAGAAAAAAGACTAAGGACTCTATATATAATACAGAATAAATAGACATTTTATCTCTTAGTGCCTGTTCCTTTTAGCATAATATCCTAAAGAATAAAAAATAAGGCAGTAACTAATACAAAAAGTATTAGTTACTATTGCCTTATTACTTAAGGAAAAGGGAGAAGAAGAGGCAGTCAAGTCAGAAAACGAGTAGCCTTTATAAGAAAGTGTAAGCAAGGGCTAAAGGATAAAGCAATAAAGGAAAAATAATATTTATTTAAAACAAAAATAACTAAACTATCCTTATTAATACTAGTAATAATTAATTAAGTTTTTCTTACTTAAGTATTAGTAAATTTAGGATGTAAAGCTTATAAATTAATTAATTAATATTATGCCCTTTATTATAACTTATAATATATATCTATTACCTCTTATATAATAAATAGTATAAAAGAGAAATCAGATAAAGATTAGTAACTTATAAAGTTACTAAAATAAAAATAAATATAAGAGGACATAAATAGAGTCTCTTTTGTTATATAATACCTAGATTAAAAGGCTATAAGATAATTCTTAGTTACTTATAAATAGAATTTAAGAAAGCAAACCTATATAAGCTAGTAAGAACAAACTACTTTTTAGAGAAACTAGATTAGTTATAAAGTAGGAAAAGGACTTATTATAAGTGAATTATTAACTAATAAGTATAGTAGCTTTTAATCTTTTTATAAAATTATAAAAATATAAAAAAGTATAAGTCTTCACTATTAGTCTAATAGATATTAATAAAGCGCTTACTAAGAAGAAGAAAACAAATCTATAAATTAAGTTACTAAGTTAGATTAATTAAGATAAGTACTTAGATTTATTTAGTATAAAAAAAGCAAATTAATTACCCTTTTATTAATCTAGTATTAACTATAAAATTAAGCTAGAAAAGAATAAGAATAGATAAATACTAAAAGTATTATAAGGCCTATTATATAATATATTTAAAGACAAATTATTAGTTTTATAAAAGACATTAAATAACTTATTAAATAAGAGATTTATTTATATATTTAATTTATTAGTTATTATATGTTACGTTAGAAGCAGGCGACAAGTACACAAGATCTTTAGCCTATATTGAGTGTTATCCTAAGACTATAAAGCTGATAAGAATAGCACTAGGGTCGCTCCTATATAGCGAGCATGCCCTTTACTAACGCGTAGTGCTAATCAATACCTGGCGGCCCTAGCGCTAGCGGCTGACAAGCATGGCAGCTATAATATTACCCCTCCCTTCTAGAAGGCTTGATATGTCCTCATGTCTGATAAGAAAACAATAGTAGAACAGCAGCAGAGCAACAGCACAACAATAGCATTATAAGACTGACAGCATTATAACGTACGTCGTCTTGTTTTCCGAGTTCTTTATATGGTTGCTTTATTGTCGTCTGGATGCTCTGAGAGTGGCTTGTCTCTTAAAGCGCTGTCAAGCTAGTGCTAGAGTCGCTTAAGTAGACTAGCTTCCTGTGAGTACGCGTTATAATAAGCTTGTAATGCTAGAGGAGTGTTTTGCAGGTTACTAGCAGTATATTATATATTATTAAGGTCTTATCTTTGCTATTATATTTTGTACTCTAGTCGACCTTTACTAATTCTTAATAACAGAATCTTCTTAACCTCTTACTTAAGATCTTTATTAACTTTAATTATAAGAGGCAGAGTAAGAACCTAGCTAGAGAAAGAATTATTATCTGCCTTATATAGCTGATCTATATATAATAATAGCAAGATATAATAAGAGGACAAGAGCTTTAACTTATAAAAGTAGCTTATTATTTCTAAAATATAAAAGGGGCCTATAACAGGATAGTCTAGCTTATTAAAAGGTTTATTTATTCTTTATAGCTTCTTAGTAATAAATATAAAGTCTCTTAGGTAGAAATCAGGTAAGCAACGTTTCTTATTAACTTAATAAGCATGCTAAGCCTAAGCTAAGGTTATATTTATTCTAGCCTAGCTTATTACCTTATTAATATAATGTAAGTGCTTCCTTGCCTGCTCTTAAATAGCTTTTTCTTACGTATTCTAGCATAAGCTATTACTTATTTATGTCTAATTAAAATCCAAATAAGGTTCTTAGCTATACTTAATTATATAAGATGTTAGTCTTATGAATTTGTAAACTAGAGCTGACCTTGTAACATCTAATACTAGTAAAAAATAAGCTTAATTATTTTAAAAGTAATTTATAAATAGCTAAAGCCTTATATTAATAATTTAATTAATAATTTAAAGATAAGCTAATATTAATAACTTAAGCTTAATATAGCAGAGGCAAGATAGCTTATTAAGAAATACACTAATAAACTATAGCCCTTTATTAGTAGTAATCGTCTTTAAGCATCCTTTAAACTACTATATATACTTATAAAAGAGGTTAGCTATAATAGTTATAATAGCTGTTTTCTTTGTTAATAAGCAAATATGTCTCTTGCTTAACTAATTTATTATTATAAAGACGATATTATATTTATTACTAACGTTATTAGGTATGTAGAAATCTATTAAGAGGTCGTTTTATAGTTAAAGAGAGACAGATAAAGAATACAGAAGGCTAGGTATCTTATTATATGGCTTGTAAGATTAACAATATTTATAGTAGTTAGTAATATAATATACTATATTACTACTTTAATAAGGCTACTAATATAGCCTAGCTACTAAAGCACGTGTTTTTGCCTAACCTAGATGTGCTATAGTCATTTATAAGTGGATTTAATAAAGTAAGCGTGTGTATAAGTTATTCTTGCCTTCTAATATTATAAGTCTATTATTGTATAATAGTAAGCTATCTCTTAATAATCACTTACCTAATCCTATTATAGCCAGCTAATATGCCTTTATTAAGGTCAGGCTCTTCTGGTTCTTCTTAATAACTTTTACTATAACATTAAGGTTCTTAATATCCTTTATAGCAGCTACTTCTATCCTTATCAAATCCAATAGTATCCGAGTTCTCTCTTATGTCTTAGCTTTCTTCTACATTAAGGTGGCTTTGTTCTTACACAAGAGGACATCTATTATAATATTTTTCTTACTAGGTCAGTAGTAGATGTAATAGTTAAACCCTAAAAGAACATCTATCTATTAAATTTATCGCTTATTAAAAAGATATTTAGTACTAAAATACTTAAGGGCCTTATAATCTATTATAATAAAGAATATATTAAGACTAATTAATTTAGCTCGCTATTCTTTAAGGGCTAAAATAATTACGAATATTTTCTTATTATAAATCTTATAATAGTATTCTGCTCCTTTAAATATAGTAGAGAAGAAAGCAACAGAATATTACTTTAAGTCAAAAGGATTAAGTTATATTAATATACTAGCTATAGCTTTATTAGAGTAGTCTGTTTCTACTTAGGTCTTACGTTCTAACTTAAAATATATAAGGATAGGAGGCAAGAGTAACTTATGCTATAATATACAGAAAGTATTAAGCTAAGTCTTATTTAATTAAAACCTTAGTATAACGTTCTTTCTTATCAGATTATTAAAAGGTCTAGTAATGTATTTACATCCCTTAATAAACATTTAGTAAAAGTTACAGAACCTAAGGAACAATTATACATCTCTTCTTATTATAAAAGATTCCTAATTACAAATAACTTTAGTCTTACTTAGGTTAACTTTTACTTTGTAGTCTATAATAATATATTCTAAGAATATAATATAAGTGACTTCGAACTTATATTTCTTAATATCTATATATAGATCTATAGTATATAGTCTTGTTATAACTTAATAAATATGCTATTAATACTTCTTCTTATCTTTTAAGAAGATCAGGATATTATTAATATATATTATATAAAAGATACTAAGATAGTCTATAAAGACAGAATTAATATAATATTAAAAGATAACTAAACTATTATAAAGATTAAAGAACTTTATAAGTTGTTTAGAATAATGCCTAAAGAATTAAGTTAAGGTCTATCTTAATATAATTAAAAGTGTAATAAATATTAAGCTTTATAAAGATTATTACATAAATTAACTATAATAGAGTCTCTGAAATTAAAGGTAAGAGATATCTATCTTTCTTTATAAGTTTATTTAGACTTCTATAATTAATACAGAATTTAAGGTCCTTATTTTTCTTCTTAATAAATAAAATAGATAACAAGAAAAAGGAAGATAACAAATAAATAAATCTCTTATATAAGTTCTTTATCAGGTACTCTCTTATAGCTTTAAGCTTTTGAGTTAACATCTTGTATAAATATAACGCCTTCATCTCTAGTTCCTTATTAAAGCGCAGCTTATAGTCGAACAGATAGTGCAAAGGTAAAGTATTTATAGCTACTCTTGAGAAGGCGGCAGCTTAATTATAGAGATACAGAGAAAGATGGCTAAGAATAGACTTAAGATCATTAGAACAGGGTCTAAGGTCACTAAGAGCATCCTGTTTGTTGTTATTAGTTACCTGAACTCGACTGACTTGGTAGGGAGCAGAGTGGCCTTGTTTCTAAAGCTCATAATTAATGCTATCTAACGTAACTGTCCCTAGTATTATATTATCTTGCTTGCTACTAATACAAAAGGCTATAGCGCTTACAAGATTTACAGAGATTATCCTATTATTAGTATTAGCCTTATCTAGATTAGAGTCAGGACTAAGGCTCTTGTCAGCTTTATCAGAGAAAGGCAACTTAAGCTCCGCTTTACAACATTAATAATACTAATGTTATTCTTATACAGATTTCTGAAATCAAGTCTTAGCCTTGCCAGCATTATTAGAGCTGACTTTAAGGCTATAACGTCAAATATCCTCCTTAAATAATCTATCTTTATAAGTGTTTCACTATTCTTATACTTAGTAGTCCTTTGGCTAGTATATCTTATTTCTTTTATAATTTAGCAGAATATTATACTTAACTAGCTATTTATGGCCTAAAATAATATTATAAGAGCTAAGATTAGTAACTAAGAGCAGGATATTAGTAAGAGTACGGCTATAGATCTAGGCTATAGTAAGAAATAGATAATTAATTAGCCTGCTAGACTAACTATTAAATCTAACTAATAAGATAGCCCTCTCTAGAGAAATAAGAGAGACATTAAGCTATTAAAGGGCGGTCTAAGTAATCTTCCTATTAATTAGAATATATATATTAGCTCTATTATTTACTAAAGTACAAAGATAAAGAACCTTGTTGTCTGTACCCTTAAGATTAAATATTATAATAAGAGATAACTCTTTAATAAGCTAGTCAAGCCTAACAGATACGCTCTTATAATAGCCTAAGGCTATGATTTCGCTTAAGGCATCTTGTTTTCTAACTCTGCAGGTTCCTTATTAAGGCCAGAGGACTTATCTCTGAAGTCAGATTCTGCCTCTTTGATCTTACTAACGTAAAGGTCAAAGCAGTCAGGTTTCATATAGCTAGGCTTATTATAATAGAAACAAGTTATTATATTATCCTTCTTAAAACTTACGCGCTTTGATTTTGAACCAGTAGCCTAGCTAGGAGAAGGAGTAAAAGAGCATTATAATAAGCCTGCTGTCAGAGCTAAAGGGAACGGATACGCCTTATCTGGTGTAGTCCTAGCTTTTGGGCGCTTAGTGTCAGGCCTCAGGCTATTAGGTCAAGCATAGTTACAGATTCGCTTTTCTTCTCTCTTTTTTTTATAAATTAGTATAAGCCGGTTCTCTTACTTTATAATCTAATAAGCTATAGTGCTAGCGTTATAAAAAGTCTAATCTCTTATCTTATAAAGGAGTTTAGCGGACATCTTTTCCTGCAGATCCTTATATTGATTCTGGCTAGACTTACTAATCTATAACGCTAAATATATAAAGTTAGCTTAGAAAGTATTAAATAGTTAGTTATCCTAGTATAAGGCAGTATAAGCTGCCTTAACATATTATTAGTATAGTGTATTACTTTCTCTAAAGGCTTACTTTATAATAGTAAAGATCTCTTTAAGCGTCTAAATAAAGTATAATAATATTAGTTTAAGGCGCTTATAAATATAGTCTCTAACAGGGCCCTTTATAAGACTAGTAATAAATCTTATAATCTGTAAATTGTCTTAAGGGAAAGGGCTAACGAGAGAGCGAGTCTTATAAATCTAATCTTTAACTAAGATATCCTTAAGGCTGCTTAGGCCACTAAAGGTCTTAGGAGTACTCTTATAGAGATCCTTAATAGTAGGAGGCAGGAGAGAAGTTAACCTAGAGGGCTCTATGCCGGCTCTCTTGCTTTCTGACTTATAAGAACTAGTCTTATAAGAGTAATAATCCTGCGCTTGTATCAGAATAGGCCTTAAAAAAGGCAACAAGAAAAAGATTAATAATAGATTTAAGGTACGCTTTATCTTTAGAAGAGGATCTATAGGAGTGGCCTTCTATTATAAGCTAGCTATTATCTCTATATATAGGTTAGAATATATAAAAGATATTAAGGAGACAGGCGCCTAATATATAGACGCTTAATAATAAGTTACCTGCTCTGTTAAGTTAGTAATTTTTTCTTATAAGGCTATATTTTGTTCTTATAAAGCTGTATTTTATTTCTCTAACTTTTAGCTAGTAGCAATAAGCTATATAGTGTACTCCAAGATTTGATAAGCCAAATTAGCATTAGTATTTGCCGTCCTTACTAACTTTAGAGTGACTCTTTTAGTTGTCTAGTTAGCTAAAGCTTATTCTAATACTCTCTGCTGCTACAGCTTAGTTAGGATAACATTAATACTAGATTACAGATTAGCTAATATAATTACTTTTAGTTAGGCTACTCTAACAAAAGAATCAGAGAGGTTAAAGAATAGGATAAGATTTTAATAATTAGTCTTAATATTAAGGGTAAGATTATTAATTCTAGCTAGACTAAATAAGTTAAAGACAGCTATATTAAATTAAGTAGCTGCCTTTATATTCTTATATATTAGTAACTAGTTATTAATAAGTATTATTATTATTAATATATAGCTTAGCTCTAATAAAGTATTATATAAGTTAAGAGAGAAATATAATAGAACCTAAGAGAGTATTATAATTATTAAGATAAGGAAAAGATTAGTAACCCCTTTAAATAAAATAGTTATCTAATAGCTCTAAAGTATATTAACTCTATATTTATACTTTGCCTTAACTACAGAGTTATTATATATATGTATATAAGGCGCCTTATTCTTTTACTCGCTAGGTATAAGGATCTCACTTATTTAAATTTAGAGGTCCGAATCTCCTTATCTTCTTTAACCTTATTAGGGGCGTAGAAGGTATCAGAAAGGCTTGCTTTAAACTCGAGTCTGACCTTAAATATTAATACTGACCCAAAATGAGCTGGCGACAGGTCCAGAGATACAGATCTCTTGCAGTTAATAGTTTAATGACTGTTTCTAGTTAAAGAGCAGTCTTAGGATAATGTCACATGTTACATTAGAAACAGGCAACAAGTACGCGAGATCTTTAGCTTATGTTAAGTACTATCCTAAGACTATAGAGCTGATAAGGATAATACTAAGGTCGCTCCTATATAGTGAGCATACCCCTTACTAATACGTAGTACTAAATAATACCTAACAGCCCTAGCGCTAACGGCTAACAAGTATAGCAGTTATAACACTAGTAATAGCACCTATCCTCTTTATAAAGAAACTAAGGGGCAGACGATACTTCTATTATAATTATTAAATTCTTAATTATCTAATTAAGAAAGACTATTACTTATTATTATTAATTTAGGAAA
>NW_006916624.1:0-4032 GCF_000464535.1 Endocarpon pusillum Z07020
TAGATTTAAAGAGTTAATTAGGTAAAATAAGGAATATAATAATAGATATAAGTATGTCTTAAACTTAAGTATAAGTTAATAATATAAGTTGACTATAAAGACTATAAAACTATCTAGGAAATAAGTATACTTATATAGACTAGGAGATTTATGCTTATACCCGCTTATTTATAAGCGCTTATAAATAAGCGGGTATAAGCATAAATCTCCTAGTCTATATAAGTATACTTATATAGACTAGGAGATTTATGCTTATACCCGCTTATTTATAAGCGCTTATAAATAAGCGGGTATAAGCATAAATCTCCTAGTCTATATAAGTATACTTATATAGACTAGGAGATTTATGCTTATACCCGCTTATTTATAAGCGCTTATAAGCGTTACTTATTAGTCCCCTCTTATAAATACCTTGCTTAAGGTTGTCTCTGTATAAGCGTGTCCTTTCGCCAAGCCCCTTAGGCTTGCTTAGTTCTAGGGTCTCCTTATACAAGGTCCGTACAGCCTCTAAGGCCCGTCGGTGCCTAGTGCGTTCACGTGTTATAACATAACTATTATAACACAAAATACTCTATAGCCTAAAGAGGTGTTAAGGTCGGGCATAGCGTTAGTTAAGCATTAGTTGTATACTAAATGCTTTATTAGTGCTATACTACATCTAGTCTTAAGGCTAAGGACTAGGGCAGGCTTAGCGCCCTATGTATTATATCTTTATCCTTGCCTTTATAGCACTTAAATAATTTATTCTTCTTTATATTAATTAGTTATATAGTTGCCTTTTATAGCTTCTTTGTAACTCTTTACTATCTTTATAATATCCTTATACCTTATTACTTAGTATTCTATATAATAGCAGCTATATAAGCTATACTTAGATTTTTTAAAAATTATGCTAGTTTTAAAATAATATAAGCTATATTAGGGTATAAAATAATAGCTATAAAATTAAGCGAACTAACATATTACTAATACGCTAGAATTTATTATATAATTACTTATACATTTGAATTTAGCATTAGAATATTATTAAAGAGTAATAAAGTTTTTAGCCGCTTATTATTAGTATTAATATTGAATTTAGCGGCTATTTTAGTAATATATAAGTCTTAAGAAAGTTATAGCTTATATTAAAGTCTATTTTTATTAACTTAAATACTTAAAAACTATTTTAGCTTATTAAGAGATCTTATCTTAAAGTATTATAATAAGTTATAACGTAGTTTACTATTACCTTACTATTCTTATTATCTTGTTACTTTTTATCTAACTTCTAAATCTTTATATTTAATTATGATTCTACTACTATCTTTAAAATATCTGACTATATAAATAAAAGTTATATTATTATTACTCTTAAAGTAATTTATATAATCTTAAAAATAAATATTATATGTGCTATAAAGCTATATAATATGCCTTAAATAATACTATATAATAGAATTAGTAGCAGAATCTTTATTAGCAAATAATATAATATATAATATAAGTTAACCTTAAGTGAAGAAAAAACAATTATATAATATGTACTTAACCTAGATTTATAAGGATTTCCGCCCTAGATTAAAGAGGTAAAAGATATAATAAATCTCTTGCTTATAATATATATCTGTAAACGTGTTAGTAAGAACTAGGCATATCACTTTATATAATATTGCTTAGAGTTAAAGACATGTTTTTCTTATATATATAACTTTTAGAGGGCCTTATGCAAAGATCCTGAGCTTATTAGATAATAATTTAAGCTAATAAAGAATATATAACGTGGTTTATAATTGTCCCGCGTATATAATCGTCCTACGCACTTTTCTTTTATCTTATAACTTTATAAGTTCTGTACTAGGCTTATAACCTATTAAACAAGTATACAGATTAAGAATAGCTATTAATTCTATTAATAATTATAACTTGTATACAAAGTAAGATTATAATACATCTATATATTAAGTACAGATCCTGCTAGCGTATAGATTATATGGTATATCCTGTGCTATCAGCACATAAAATCCTATATTATACCTGATTAGGAATAACCTGACTAGGCAATATTTAGCTGTACGTATATAGCTAAATAGTGCAGACTATAGTTTACTAGTTAGCATACATTCTTAACAAATAATATAATTAATTCTAATTAATTTTTTTATATTATATAGATAAAGATAGCATAATTAATTCTGATTAATTTCTTTATATTATATAGTGTTATAATTAAATATAAAAGCTAAGAGGTTAAGTAGAAAGTAGTAAAGTAATAAGAATAACAAGATAATTATAAACTATATTAAGTAATTTATACTATATATATAAGCTAGCTATATATATATCCCCTTACTTATTAACTAAACTTATATTCTTTATAACTTAATAAATATTATTATATTACTTTATTATTTTTTATATAATAGTTTTTCTATATTTTTAAAGAAGATGCCTATAACTATATATTTAATACGGTTTCTTTAGCCTTAATAAGGCTTTTTATATAAATACTTTATATTATAACTTATTTTAAGTTCTTTTTATTTATAGGTTACTTATACTTTTATAAAGTAAAGTACTTTAAAGTATATTTATATTTTATAATTATTTATTACTATACTTTATAGGGTCTAAAGATATTAATAAGGTCTTCTTTATATATAAGTAGCTTTAAGTCTTAATAAGGTTCTACTAAATATCAGTAATTTATCTATATCAAAGGATTTTCCTCTCCTTACTATATAGTATTACTTACTTATACCTGTTATATAAACCTAAAAGGGGACAAGTATAAGGGTGTCCTGTTTCTTAGATAGAATGATATCAATCTATAGCCTGTAAGAGCTGCTTTAGGTCTAAGTGTACGAGTCAGATACCTAAGAGTCAGGTGGTTTTCAAAAGCCAGTGTCCCCTGATTTATGATCGTATGCTTAACGTGTATGAAATGCACGTATTTCGCCTGTGAGACTGCAGATTTCATTTGGTTTTATCGCACGCTAGGCTTAGCTGCGTAAGTACTCATACCGGATACTATGAGAAGGTAAAAATCTATATCTTAGCTGTCTGAACGACAAATAGCTGCTTGATGCAAGCTTACTAAAGGCTCTAATAGAAAATAATAAAGGCTCTTTTTTTAAGTAAGTATATTAAGTCTCTTAAAGAGACTTAAGGCAAGATAATTAAGCATAATATTTAGTCTCTTAATAAGTTAAAGTATAAAGAGGTTCCTTATATATAATAATTTAATATTATGCTTTAGTCTATCTTTAATAAATAGTAACTAATTATATTTCTAGTCTTCTTACTTAGTTTAGATTCTAGTTATAATAATTCTTAAATATCTTAAAACTAAAATTTATCTCTAATTTCTATATATTTTTTGAGTTTATATATTCTAATTATTTTATTAGGTAATAAGGTTTTCTATTAATATCTTTTATTTAATACTTTCTTTATCTTATATTCTTAGTCTTAAGTTTTTTATTATCTAGTTAGATTTTTATAAGTCTTGTAATTTTTAGTACTAATTCTAATAATAAAATATAAAATACTAAGTATATTATTAAAACCTATAGCTAATATAGCCGCGGGTTAAGTATGTAAGTAACAGATACAAGTATACTAATAGCTTGTAATTAATACTAAGGAAATTAGTTATATATATATAGTTAACTTTCTAAAGTAGTCTAGCACTATATTAATAGACTTGTTAATCTAGATAAATAAAGACTAGCTTTATACTTATTGCCCTTAACTAATAAGCTTATCTTTGTACTTAAAAGAGTAGCATTACTAGATCTAAATAGATTAAGACAGGCAAGAATAAGACTATAATAGATAAATAGTATTCTCTTATAAGGCGATACTTTAAGAGGTTATAAGCCTGGCTATATATATAGCAAAATAGGTTAAGCCATTATAGCTTTATCTTTTTTTAGCTAACTACTAATCGCCTCTTGTCTAAAGCAAGAGCTATTCACTAACTATAATATTATCTTTTTACTTATAAGCTGTAAAAAACTCTAGTCCTGTCTAATTAAGATCTTTAAATAC
>NW_006916625.1:0-524 GCF_000464535.1 Endocarpon pusillum Z07020
TTCTTAGAAATAAGTAAATAAGTATATATAACTATTATCTATCTAGCAATTATATATATAGCTAGTATATAGTATACCCTTTAAGGAGTTAAAGACTATTAAAAAGGGATTAGAGTAAAGCTTTAAAAGATCTAAGGAAAGTGCCTTTATATAATTATAAGAGTATATAAGGCCACCTTAATAGAGGCTTTAAAGGTAAAGACCTTTACCCTACTACTAGATCTCTATACTAAAAGATTAGTAATCAGAGTAATTACTAGAATCTATATAATAAAAATAGTAACTAATATTAAGGAAATATATAAACAAATTTATAAGTAAATAATAGGCAAAAGAGGGAAAATAGTAATCTCTTAAAACTCCTTAGTAGATTATATAAATATCTAGACGGACTAGTTTATATTTAAACCTTAGGAAGCCTAATAAATAAAGAAGACCTTACCTCTATAAGAAAAGAATTAGGAACAACACTATAATAAAAGGCTCTAAAAGTTGTATAAAGGACTTACTTTATATTATAATAA
>NW_006916625.1:577-1259 GCF_000464535.1 Endocarpon pusillum Z07020
GTCTTAAGAAATATAAAAGCGCTTTATTAATATAACTTTATATAAGCAAAATAGGCTTTAATACCTTCTTATACAAAATAAAAGTTCCTAATATCTTAAGTCTAAATTATAACTGCTTAAGAGAAGAAAGCATAATAATAGAACACGTTTTACTAAACTGCCTTAAGTGATCTATAGAGAGGGAAGAGCTTATATACCCTCTTTGTACAACTGACATCAAGGAAATCCTGACCTTTAAGAAGAGGTCAAAGGCAGCTATCAGGATAATCCAGCGTACGAAGATCCTGGACTAGTTCAGAAGGGCTATTAACTAAGACGTAGAACAACATCTACAAGGGTCAAGCGGAAATTAGGAAGAGGAAGAGGACAGAATAGAGGAAGAGGACAGAACAGAGAAGGAAGAAAGGGGAAGAAGAGAAATAAAGAAGAGAGGACTATATAAGTAGTAAGAAAAGATTAATAAATAGACTTATATAAGCTTTTTAGTCTAGATTAAGTTAATAAAATTTATTATTACTAAGTTATCTTTTTAAAGGACTTTCTAGCTTTTTAACTCTTTTAATACCTTATAAATATATATTCTTATAATTTAATATCTAAGTATTTTATAATAAAGAGTTTATACTTCCTTAATATTTATTACTAAGTAAATATTTAAACTTTCTCTTTTCTTTTTTATATA
>NW_006916625.1:1882-12402 GCF_000464535.1 Endocarpon pusillum Z07020
TTTTTTAAGTTATCTTTTATAGTTTTAATTATTTATCTTAATTGTTATCTTAATTAAAGGTAACAACTTACTAAGTTAATTAATCTTAGATAGGTCATTTTTAATAGAGTCTTTTAGCCCTTTGTAAAAGATAGCTGATAAGGCAGAGTCCTCTTAGTCTATTTATAAGGCAATCTAGTAGAATCTGGAAGTGTAGTCTGCAGCAGATCTCTTCTGCCTTATTCGTAATAGGTCTCTTTTAGCTTTCTTGACTATGTCCACATTCTTATATACTTGTTTAATCTTAATTACAAAGTTAGCAAAACTATAAAAGATCTATTATATATCTAGTTCTTAGTCCTTTATTACCTCTTTAAGTTTATCTTTAAAGTAGAGTTTAAACTAGTTATGTATAGCTCCTTAAAGAAAGATAACTATATATAAGATCTTCTTTTTATTAGTATTTACTACTTATATATAGAATAAAAAGTTAATTTATAATTAATTTAAGAATTCTTAAAGTTTCTTTTTATTTTTATAAAATAAGTCTAGTAATATAACTTTAAATTATATATTTCTTTTTTAGTCTTTAATAATAATAATATTTATTAGTCTTAAGATAACTAATATAATATATATTTTTAAATAATATATATAATATTTATTTAATTATATTTAATATTTTAAAAAATAATAATTAAAGTATTAAAGCTTAATTAGTTAAGATAAATCTTAATTAAAAGCTAAGTCTAAAGAGTTAGTTAAGTAAAATAAAAAGTATAATAAATAATATTAAGATGTCTTTAACTTAGATATAAGCTAATAATATAAATTAATTATAAAGACTATAAAACTATCTAGGAAATAAGCGTGCTTATATAGAGTAGAAGATTCGTGCTTAGAGTTGATCATCCTAATCACCTCTAATCATTGCTTATAAGTGCTCACCCTGATCACCTCTGATCATTGCTCATGAGTGCTCATCCTGATCACCTCTGATCATTACGTTGTCCAGGTCTGACCATGTGTGTAATTCAGGGTCCAGTCCTGTCCAAGTCTGTCATAGTCCCTTCGCAGAGTGCCAGGCAGCTCCGTAGTGCCTGTCAGTGCTTGGCGTGTTCACGTGCTGTAACACTTGTTTTTTGAGTGATCAAGCTGTTAGAGGCGTAATAAGAGGCTGAATTTAAGCGTTAGAGGGTATAGAAGGTTAAGATATTAGGTTTTAAGGAGGAGAAACTTAGTATTCTTTAACCTTTTTAAGCATAATAGCTAGCTTATAAGGAATCACCGCACTAGTAGGGCATGTTGAACGTCATAGCTTCGGCAGACTTGGAATTTGTACAAGTACAAACTCTAGACCCTCCTCGCCTTCCCCGTGCAACAAGACCATCTTATAGGAATTCACCCTCTTCTTCTGCCATAGACGACGACTTGATTTTTCAGGGGTCCAAGCACAGAGGCCGATGGGTCGCAGTGGTGCTCGAGTAAGGCGTAGAGCTCACGCTGTGTGATTCCCATCAGGTAGCCCGTACCCAACAGGATATTGCGCAACTTGGCGTTCTCGGTCTGGACGCCGTCCTCCAGCATTACGCCGAGATTTAAGGTTGCAGCTTTTTGGCCCGAGCCAGTGCGATGACGTGCGAGGGTGTCTTGCTGAGAACATCCCGCTGCGTAGTTATCCTGGGTGATGGATCCGATTGCGTCAGCTATTGAGGATAGCATGATGAAGAAATCCATGCCTTTGGGTAAAAGCACATATAGACTATAGGAGTCTTGGACCTTGGATTCAGTTGCCTCTGTCAAACTTTTGTAGGACATCTGCTCGAAAACGGAGTCCTATGAACGATCGCAGGGACTTTGTTAGAGCTCAGATATTTGGCCCACTCTCGAAATCATCGATGACTGGACACATCCTTTGATCGGTGGCATTATTTGGGTCAGTTACGCAAGAACCGATCTCACAAGGCCGAAACTCGAAATGTCGCATGCAAGGACTTCCAAATGAACACCCTGACCCCTCAACTCTTGAAGGAAGCTGTTTGCCGTCGCGAATGAGGTTCTTCGCACCCACACAGTGTATCCAGTCAACCCAAATTAGTCAAATCAAATAAATCAAATCACGTTTGTCAAATTAATCAAATAGGGTCTTGGCAGAAAAGTTGTATATTTTGGCATATTTTGGCATGTTTTTGTTGAAGAAATAAAAGTCTTGGCGGACTCCCTTTGCGAGATGGAAATTCATCTTGACAGTTATCCTACCAAAATTATTGCTTACTAAGATTTGACTCGTTTGACAAATGAATCAAATGAACCAAATCGGCGCTAAATTTGGTTCATTTGATTTGATGGATACCCTGGCACCACAACCTCTCCCAGGCTGCCAGAGATGAGGTAGCTGGCGTTCTGCCCAAAATACCAGGTGGGCTTAATATCAAGAACAGTTTAATGGCCGTAAGCTATATCATCATACCGCCAAGATTGCGGCTTACCTTGACTATACCATCTTGTCGCAGCTCGACAATAATTCTTGCCCGCATTTTCCCGGTTGAATAAATGTGGATGTGTTCAGCGGCAGGAGCGCTCATTGGCCGCGTTTCCTACGCGAAATCCCTGCGTTTTGATTGGTCAATTTCTGCTGCAATTTCGCGGCTAATTTCGCTGTGCCGTACAGCAAATTTGTACTTATTTCTGCGCCCTGCGCAGCTTTTTTGAACGAACAGAGCCATTTCTTCCTTCTGCTGCACAGGATGCTTTCTTGACCTCGTCGATGCTTTACACATGTGGAGGCTGAGCTGGCCGAATCTTGCCACCACCTAACAACGACACCACGTCATCCTTGACTTCCTGCATCAACCTTGAACGATGCTGGTAAGCTTCATTAAGGTCGATGGCATGTAAGGAAACGTTCTTGGCGAATGGAAACATCGGTAGGAAGCCGTTTGCAGGATAACCTTTTTACCAATTCGAGGAACCGACCGAACGGCGCCAGACACTCCCATGTGCTGACAATGGCATCTCCACTCTGTGAGTTCAGCACAATGGCGACACCGCCACGTTCGCGGGTGAGTCTTCTCATTCCCAGAGTGAAAGATGCATTCCTGCTATAGAAGATGTGATACTCGGAGATGTCATAAAGGTCCATCAGAAGCCTCTTCTTATCGTCGGAGCGAACTGTCACATAGATATTAGGGTTAAATAATTTAGCTATCTGGATCGCCGCCCGGCCAGTCCTTCCAGCCCCAGAGTGGATCAGGATGGACTCGCCATCTGTTGTTCGCGCCACGTGGTGCAGAGCATTGTCAGCCGTGATGAACACTACAGGCAAGGCGGCGCCTTCAAGGAAGGACATATGCTCAGGTTACGTACGGCATTGCATGGACGGCTTTATAACAGGCATAAGTCTGACACGTGCCGGCGCGTTGGCACAAACTTTGTCGCCTGGCTTAGATCTTTGCGCTGGTCTCCGACCTGTAGAACAGTTCCGGCGCATTCAGAGCCATGGTAGTGCTGGGTATTCAACCAAGAGCAATCAAATAGCCCCGGAAATTGACACCACTGGCAGTCAGTGGGTCCATCAAGTTAAATTAGTCAATCAAATCAAATCATATCGGCCTCCTTGGATTTGACAAATTACTACTAGTAATTACGTAGTCAGGATATTTTCGATGGAAAGACAATAGTCTTGGCGGACACTCGATCTGGACGAGAATTCAGGTTGTCAGACGCTATTTCTACGCGGTACCCCTGCACTGACTTGGACCTTGATTTCGATGACACCGGGATCCAATAGTCTCCCTAAGCCTCTATCCTCGATGAATTCCAATGTCGCAAGTAGACCAGGTGAGGATAGTATGCTCAAGCGAAGAGCAAGCACTTCGCCGAATTGCTTGGTCTAACGTTGTTGAGTTGCAAGTCTTGACGCAATGTCCCGTTCAAGTACGAGTAGTACTAGTAGTCAGCTTCAACAAATCTAACGTTATCAATCTAGACGTCCTTCTCTTTCCACGTACTCTGGCTCGCAGTCATCCACCGATGCGCTGAGCGTCTCTTACACTTCCGGAATTGTTTTGGCGAGCGTGAAACCGTTCTCCTATAGTTCAAACGCCATTCCGCAACATAATCTCTAGGGCGAAACCTCCTTTTTCAACCAAATTCGCCTCGAGAGGACATCAATAACATCGTGGTTTTCACGACAAGAGTAACGCCTGAACGTAATCTGCAACATTTTCTATCTGGGCTGAGCGGCGAGAAGGCGCCCTGGCCATGTAAGTAACGCAAGAAACGAGGTTATTTTAGAAAATACTGTGCAGGTTCTGCTACATCAAGGGTGAATTTTGATCTTACCACGACTAACTACTAGTATGAAACTTGAGACCAAACTCATCAAGTTTTGAGTTTGGACACCCGATCTTTCAATACATTTACTTCTTCGTTATTGCTTCTCTTTGACTTCTCAAAACTTATCACTTCTTATTATGATTATCTTAGGACTTTCCAACATTTTAAAGTCAAAATCAAACGAATCAAAGCCACTTGCCTAACTAAGCAACTTGAAGAGATTTCAATATGTCATCTGATCCCAGCAAACAGTCTCACTCTGTCGGGGACCCCCCTAGATCTAGTCAATCGGGTGGATCTGGGGACCGTCTACATTCCCCTCCACAACCACAACAGTCACGCTCACAGCGGTCGCCCCCACAACGTTCGCCCATCCTATGTCCAGCCTCAGAACGCTCATCTTCACCAAGGGCAGCCTCGTCAAACGCGGCCTCACTAAGTTCCCTCCCATCAAGTGCAGCGTCACTAAGTTTACCCTCGCCAAGTGCAGCCTCAATAAGTGCAGCTCCACCAAATTCATCCCCACAACCGCGAAGACGACACCCTTTAGCCCCTGCTGATCCAGCCCATCCAGCCGGTCCAGCCGGTTCCTCAAGATCGGGTGGTGGATCTAGACCGTTACCAGCCCGAGAGACTCCTCGTGGACTGGGTGCATCACTGACTAGAAAGAATCCTCATCTACGCTATCCTCCGGTTCCGCAACCACAATTCCCCACCCCCCCCATGAATGAAGTGCCCTTAACAGCAGGAGAGACGATTAGTGATAACCCGACACGTCAATTGACGTATATAAACCGCCCCTTGACACACTCTAGAGATCGAGGACGACAGCGGGCCGTGAGGGAGATGACAACTTTGACCGCGCCAAGCCCCATATCTATCACCAGAGATGGTAACTTGGCCAGGCCGCCAACATCACCTCAACAGCCGCCGCAGCAAGAGGAAGGACTGCGACAGCTCCAGCTCCTCCTGCTACTCCACCTAACCCAAGGTGATCATCTTCAGCGAATGCAGCGAGAAATCCAAAGGTTCAGACAATCCCCATCAACGCTACCTTTGCAGTGTGACGGCTGCCGAGGATTGATTGCTTGCTGGGAGGCTTGCGTTGGACACACCCCAGAACAAAGACAGGACTGCGCGAAAGTGACCATGGTTGCTTCTGCCCAATGCTGCGTAGTAGGATGTGTGGTCTTGGCTCTCCGGAGTTTGCTTCCTTTATTTTGATGCTATTCTACAACTTTGCTGCCTTCTTTGGTTAGGGGTGACTCACACGCTTGCGGGTTGGTCGGGTCCTCGAGCACGGCACTGAGAAGGGCCAGGACAGGATTGGACTACTGTCGGGACAAGGTGACACCATCACGAACGAGATCATAAATACTAACTACGGAGTGGGATAGATAAATGGCGATGGCGAAGCGGAGCTTGCATTTGCATTCTCATTGGAGCACAAACGGCATGACTGAGTAGGGGACTTGATAGAGACAGGATAGGATGGACGAAGCATGGATGGATGGATGGATACTAGTAACTCTTGTTCCCTGTAATCTCTTCTCTAATCTCTGCGCTCATTCATACGGACGATTGGTCTACAGTCAAACTCAAACTTTTCCTTTCCTTTCTCATCTTATCAAATAGAGAGTACAACGGTATACCTAACTACTACTAGTAATTAAAGGATACCGTAAAGCCGATAGAACCCCGCTACGTTTAGTCACAGAGAGCTATGTAATTGCGTTCCAGATGCACCGTTGAGAGCGCTGGTATGAGGGTGAGGTTGAGGTTGAGTGATTCGAATATGGAGTACGAAGAAAACCTCAAGCAAACCTCATCCCTCACTGCTGACACAACGGAGAAAGAGCCTGGGTGTGTAATACAGGCGCAGGCAGATGTGCTGATAGGACAGTTTAACTCTGCAACGCTTTGTAGGGTTTGGCTGCCATACTGTGAGTTTTCGCTTATTGGTGATTATGCAAAATCTTACGTTGAATCCTGGGACGATGGATAGGGAATTGCACAAATATAACAGAAGTGCATTGTTGAATTTGAACAAAGGGTGTTTGCATGAGCCCAAACCCGCCATCTCTGTATTTTTAAGAATGACCGATCACATTAGAACACGCTCGTGTGTGTTGGGTCTCAAGCAGTCGGTCAGTGATGAGAACAAGAAGTCAGACAAGGTGATCAGTGCTTGCTCAGCCATCATATCGAGCTACCTCAATTCGAAGGATGCCTGACCGGTTTCAATCCGTCAGACGCACTTTTCTCCCCTCCATATCGACGCCATAAATTTCGACGTTATCTACACCCTCTTTTGCCTCTTGTCCCACCAATCCTTGCTCGGTACGATGCGCACGATCCAGACTCATTTTCCTCACATACACACTACCCAACGCCGCTACTCCACTCAGCGCGCACATGACCGCCCAGACGATCCTCAGAGAGTCGGCGTATGCCCGTACTAGGGCAGCCTTGTTGTCTCCCTCCGGCAATCCCTTGATCTGCTGGACTAGACGCGATGCGTCTCTCGAGTAGGCAAGCGCATCAGCGGCCAGGGCGGGAACGGCCATCAGGCGCTGCTTCATCTGGTTTTGAAAGATGGTGCCTCCAATGGCGACGCCAACGCACTGGCCCAGGCAGCGAAAGAAGACGAAGATCGTCACCGCGAAGGCCATATCGCTGTCGCTCGAGGCAGCCTGGTTGACGAAGGTGAGTGATGTGTAGAGAAGGCCGAGACCTACGCCGGCGGGTAAAGTAAGGAAGATCCACTGCACGGTTGTGGTTTTCACGTTCAGTAGGCATGTGATGCCGCCTCCGAGCGTGGCGGCGAGCCAGCCAGCCCAGGTTAGGACACGGAAGTCGCCTGTCTTTGCGATGATGATGCCGGCTATGATCGAGACAGGAGCGATGGTGAAGGTGGCGGGGAAGAGAGCAACACCCGTGATGATGGGATCATATCCTTTGACACCTTCGTAATAGAGCGGCAGGAAATAAAGCAAGCTGTAGACAATGAGGGCTGTGATGAAATTGGCGAACAGTGAATAGGCCATATTGTAGCTCCCAAGAACACTGAGTCGCATGGTCGGCTCCTTTGCGACATACTTTTCGTACAAGAAGAATCCAGCGAGACCAGCCGAGCCTAGTACCAGAGGAACAAGAGTATGCCATGAGGTCCATGGGTATTGTACGCCGCCCCAGGTTACGGGAATTAGGAAGGTGGTCAAGGCGGTGATGAAAATGGCGTTGCCAAACCAGTCAACACGTTTGAGTTTCTGGACTGTCGTGCCAGGCACCAATTTCAGCCTTACGAATAGGGGAACCATGACCAATGCCAGGGCAGCAAAGGGAAGATTAATCCAGAAAATCCACCTCTGTATCATTAACGTTCGTCAGTACCTGGAGAACTGATGCCAACCCAGTTATCGAGGATTGAAGACGGTCAGAGACAATTTTCTGATAGGTTATAATACCTAATAACTCGCCAGAAAGTCTGAAATAGAGTGACAACCAAATGGTACGTGATGAGTGTTGAAGACTCAAGCTCAAGCAATTTTCTTTGTGCGCGACTTTACAAAATAGGAGGACTTACCCAGCTCGCTTTGTATGCCAATGCTCCCCCAATGACTGGACCTGTCACAGAACCGAGGGCCCAGATCCCTCCAATGATGCCGGAATACAGTCCGCGTAGCCGCATGGGTACCAGATCGGTAATGATGATGTCGTTTAGTAAAACTATCCCACCACCGCCAACGCCTTGCATGGTGCGACCAACGAGCATGACGATTGAATTCTGTGCTACACTCGAGATGATAATACCGATGGTAAAACAGAGGATAGCGAAAGTAAGAGTCGGCAAGCGGCCGAATATGTGCGATATAGCGCCGAGAGGAAGGAGAAAGACGGTTGAGGTAAGAAGAAAGCTAGTTCCAGTCCAGAAGGACTCGATCGCAGTGCCGTTTAGGTCTACTGCCATGATCTGGAGTTGACATTATGTGAGAGTTAGAGGTGAATAGAAGGCCGGCAGAAGAAGAGATACATTGTATATGGACAGAGGTTAGAGGAGAAAGGATATGAAGAAAAGGAGAAGTGGACGAACAGGCAACGCGACTGAGACAGATGTGCCATCTAATGAAGCCATCATTGCCAGAAGAGCCAGTGATGAGAAAGCCATATAAAAGCGGTAACCTGGCTTGAAGCTCGCTGCTGCCGTTTGCACCTCCATCTCCATCTGCTCGATCTTCTGTGCCTCTCTTTTCTCGTGCATACGCCGATCCATTATCGCCGCTGTTGCGCTATTTGACCTGCTTGCCTGTTGAGGACGCTTGCTTCATCGAGGCTCTCACCAGCCTGTGGTCAACAGGGTCGTCTTCCGCAACATTACACTTCCAGAAACCCAAGAGCCTCTCGAAAAGAAGGCGTAGTATGCAAATTCGATCAAGTACCAGGTACTACCTAGCTAGTGTAGCATCATATCAATTTACTCATCAGATACCCGCTATTGGTTAACTGACCAAATCACTCACCGTACGTATTGTAGTGCCGCATCCCACAATGCATAGGTTTGCGCCATACCTAGACCCCAAGCTAATGTAGGAAGACGTCATAGAAGTGTGATTGGCGCTAGACCACCGGTAAAGGGTTCTCGATCATGCATGGAGGGCGGATGTTGGTTGTTGGATGCAGAGGCGACAAGACAGCCCCCATTCCTGGGATCACGATGCATGTTTACACATCCCATCGCAGTAGCGGCAGTAGCAAGGCTGTTTTCAGGAACCAAATCCTTTGAAGCAGCAGATGAATGTTTCAAGCATCTTCCCTTATCTTCTTTTGTAGTATTTAGTCAGCTCATCTTTTCCCGCCCCTAGAAAGATCTGCAGAGATTGGGGCTAGAAAACGTTCTGAGAAAGTCAAAAAGTTCAGCTCTCTACACTATATTAACGCAATGTGCACTGTTCCGAGCACAGTTTTAGACAAATAGTGTTTCTCAAAGGCTTTCCGCAATACTTCGGAACGTGTTGATCGATATGACTGCTACTACGGGGGGCATAAATATTGTTAGGCTGGTGCTAGTAGCAACTAGTTATGATACAGCGCCACTCAGTCCGATTAGCTCTGATCTGACTGCTCAGCGTACTCTGTATTACTGTATTTGTGTAATAATAAAGTTGACCAACTGAAATCATTCTTAGAAAAGTTTAGATAGATAGTATCAGTGCAAAAATCTGTTTGTGGTTCTCTAGGCAAATGTTTTGAGGCTTCTTTTGTTGAAGAAATGGAGAAATAGAGATTATTAGATAATCTGTAAAACAGCTATTTCGGAGCAAGCTTACTAGCGCCAGCCTAACAATATTTATGTTTCGCCCCCCCTTAACAGGGGGTGAAGAAATTGAGGGCACCACAATTTGCGCCGAAATTTAGCCGGAATGAATCAACAACTCAACAACAAATTTCTACGCGAATTTATGGCATCAATTCAACAAAATGAGTCCTCCTATTACTCCTACAAGGGCTACTAAGCGCAAGGAAGCTGATACAGTCAAAAAATCTCGATTTTTCGAAGCATACAACTCACAAACACGCGGCGAAGATTCTCTAGAATCTCTTATTACTAAACATGGCATCGCAAAACGAACAGCTTACAAATGGCTAAAAAAGCGTCAAATTCAAGGATCTCCTGCCTATCAAAAAAGCTAAAAGCTCTCAAAATGACTTAGTTAATAGCTAAAGCTTACAGATAAGCAACTTTAACATCTTTTCTCCCCTTTAAACTCTATTTGAAATTAATATTATAAATATTAAATTAAGCATTTTAGACTCTCTTATATTATTTATATACTTTAATTAGCTCTTTAAGATCACAAAAACTATGCTTAGTAATATAAATTAGTATAAATAAAATAGCTTTTAAAAAATAATAAAGAGAAATAAAAGAAGTATAGAAAGGAATACTAAAATAAGAGCATTAAGGACTATTAAGCTAATATTTATTTTATAGATAAAGCTTATATAAATCTATTAGAGGTCTTTTAATAATATATTTTATAAGAGAAAAGCACTTATTATTCCTTGTGAGTCCGATTAAATCCCTGTCGTGAGTATCCTTCCTTGTAGAGTTTAGCGTTAAGAATACCCGTGTTTAGCGGTGAGGTTATTTCTGCAGCCTTGGCATTAGGAACGTCAAAATTATGGAAGAGTGCTGCAGCCTT
>NW_006916625.1:13515-15270 GCF_000464535.1 Endocarpon pusillum Z07020
GATAGCTGTTCCTAATCCGTATACCCGTTCAACAGGTTATGAGCCCGGTGCAGAACAGCTATAGACATCAACGGTGAGTGAAGGCCCAATTGAGATTACTGAGCGAGCTGCTACTCCTGTGGCGAGGTACAGTCGTGTCATACTCAATTGTGGAACGTGAGCGAGTTGAATACTCTAGGGCTACAGAATCACAAGTCTGTGGATTCAAGAGCAGAGGTGTTAATCGCGTTACAGTTTATCCTGAGACTCGGAAATCAGCTTATTATAGCTCGTGAGTTAATTAACTCTATTAGGATTAACTAAGTATAATAGTAATTAACTAATATATTCCTTCTTCGCTTGAAAGTCTGTGATAATTAGAATATATATTCCTTTTATTTTAGTTAATTTAATTTTATACTAATTATTTTTTTATTTTATTATTAAAATAAATAATACTATAATAAAAAAATAACTAGGACTAATTCTTATATATACTAATTATAAATAATAGTTTAAATTCTTTACTTTTTACTTTTAAGCAAAAGAAATCTAGTTAGTATTAATATATATTAAAGTACTTATTAAGAAGGCGAATGTCACGTGTCACGTTGGAAGCAGACGACGAGTACGCGAGATCTTCGGAACTTATAAAAGGATGCGCATTAGCAAAGGAAGTGTAAGACATATTAAGAAAGAAATACACAAAGATAAGACCGTTAATAAATAGATACTACCTACAGTAGTACGTTAACTATCACAAGAAGCCTGAGGAGAGTATAGAAGATACGTGAATAGAGATTCAGCGCTTAAGAAGACGTATTAAAGCGACTAATGACTTACTCAAAATATTTACTATACAACACCAGATGTTCTAATAGCTTCTTGCTTCCCTTTCTCCGGAATATAACACTGTACAAGATGCTATTAATAGTCGGGAAGAGCTTCTCCTTAATGTTGAATCTCTTATGCAACGACTCCTTAAGAAAGAATCATTACTAAATAATACTCTTGTCGTCTTTAGGCAATATTGTTATTTATTAATAAGGTTCTAGTCATCCTCTAGCTAATAATTATCCTAAAGATCTATAACGTATAAACGCTACTTATACTCTTAAGAAGGCACAACCTTATCTTAAGAACGCTTACTATAATAGCTAAAATATTTTGCCTATTAAGGAAATCATAAATAGCAGAACTGCCCTTATATTAAGGAGCATATAGAAGAGATCAGGGAGAACACAAGAGGAATAAGCCGAAGGCGAGAGTAGTTAAGGAAGAGAGCACAAGTACAAAAGACTTCTCTTCTAACTCTAAAGGCAGAGCAGAAGTCTATCTTGCGGCATTAGAAAAGCTAACCTGTAAGACCCCTAAGTGGATTGCCGACACCAGTACATCTGACTATATGACTGACTAGCTTTCTCTCTTTAGAGGACCCCTAAGAAGAATTAAAGAAATAGTAGTAAATTTAGCAGACTTAAGGTTATATATTAGTGGGGCAGGATGTGCCTAGATACGTATAAAATGGGGAGTAATAACCCTGTCAAATATATTATATATACTTAATCTAAGTACTAGCTTTTTTTCTAGTTCTTTATTATATAAATCAGGGCTCTTAAGCAGTTTTGATAAGAAGGCCTTATATATATAAGATCAGAATAGTAATATAATTCTTAAAGCTGTCAGATATAAAGGTCTCTATATTTATTATTAACACAGACTATAGTTTATAGTGCCTCTTTTATGCCCTCTAATAATTATAGTTAGTAGTAAGCA
>NW_006916626.1:0-3075 GCF_000464535.1 Endocarpon pusillum Z07020
GGTCTAAAGAGTTAGTTAGGTAGAACAGGAAATATAATAAGCAATACTAAAACTATCTGGGAAATGAGCGTGCTTATATAGACTAGAAGATTCGTGCTCAGAGTTAATCATCCTGATTACCTCTGATCATTACTCATGAGTGCTCACCCTGATCACCTCTGATCATTGCTTATAAGTGCTCACCCTGATCACCTATGATTATTACGTTGTCCAGGTCTGACCATGTGTGTAGTTCAGGGTCTAGTCCTGTCCAAGTCTGTCATAGTTCCTTCGCAGAGTGTCAGGCAGCTCTATAGTGCCTGTCAGTGCTTGGCGTGTTCACGTGCTATAACACTATCCCCTCCTCTCACTAGCTTGGTCCTACAAGCTAAGAGTACGTCTTTCAATTTCTCAGAGTTTTATAATTTCTCTTTTCGTGATGTCTCTATCTGTTTATCACATTAGCAAACCTTCCTCTGGTATTTAGCGTTAGGCTCTTTCTAAGAAGATAGCCCTTTAGGGTTATTATGTTACTATACTATGTTTAGTATGTACTTGTGATAAGGCAATTCCTACCTTGCTTAAAGTATTTATATTATATAGCAAAAGGTATTCCTTATAATAAAAACTATTTAAAGAATAATTTTTAAAAGTTAGAGTTAAAGCAGACTTATTTAAAGGCTACTTACTTTTATACTATTATTAAGACTACAAGTTTAAATTAGCAGATTAAGTCTTTTTAAAAAGCTTAAGGCATAATAATTATTTAAGAGACTTATTTCTTAAAATAAAAAAAGCTTATTTAAAAGTTATAATCTAATATTATTAAAATTAATTAATAAGTTATAAAATTATATCTAGATTAAAATAAGAGTCAGATTACCTCTTAGTCTTAATAAAATAGGAATAACAAATCACCCTTAAATTATATTTTATTTATAAAAGTAAAGAGTATAAAAAGAGATAGACTAGAAAAAGTTTTTAAACTTATTAGACAGAATATTAGCCTTTACTAAATGAAATATTAGCCTCTTTTTACTCTCTTCTTCTTTATAATAAAGAGGAGATTAATAAATATATTAATATACTAATAAACTTAATAAAATAAGTAATTAATAAGTCTACTTTATAATTGCGCCTTAGCTTATTCTTAAAATTATACTAGACTATAAAGTGCTTAGAGACTATTAAGCTCTTTTAAAGATTACGCTATTATTATAATGTTACTTATACAAAATAAGCCTAGGAGGCATTTATTAAAGCCTGTAATAAGAAGAGCAATATAATAGCTAAAGCTAAATATACAAAGTTTAAATAATGTATATAAAAAGCAAGTGAATTACAGAAAAGGCTATAGTAGACTACTAAGTAGGCGAGACAATAATCTTAAGGGATCTTTATACAAGCCTTATTCTCTATTCTCTATAGAAACAGAGCAACTGCCTTAGAATCTAAGGTAAAAGCTAAATTACTTTATAACTGCTACTTCCCCTTGCCTTTTTAAGTAAATCTTTCTGATGTCTAAAGCTTTATCTACTTAGAATCTATAGATATTTCGTCTAAACTAACATAATTTTAGAGATTATATAAGCTGTCTTAAAATCTAAAAAGAATAATGCCCTAAGGCCTAATAGTATTCCTAACTAGGTCATCTATACAATTATTAATAAGCGACTAGAGCTACTTACTTATTTATTTAGTACATACTATTATTTAGAAGTCTACCTCTTAGTCTTTAAATATGCTACTACAGTTATTATTTATAAACTTAGGAAACGATTACTCTAACCTAAAAGCTCTTATTACCTTATTGCTCTCTTTAATACACTAGATAAGATATTAAAAGCAATAATTACAGAACACATCTAATTTATAGCTAAAAAGTACTTTCTTTTCTTAAACACATAAATAAGAGTAAGGCGAATAAGATTTACTAAAACAGCCCTTTAATTAATTACTAATAAAATTCATACTATATAGAGGGCTAAACGCTATAGGGTAGCTTTATTACTTAGTCTTAATGTCTCTAGTACCTTTGACCACGTTTCTTATAAAAGACTTATTTATAATCTTTAAAAGAGACGGATTCCCTTAAAGATTACTAACTAGATTAAGGACTTCCTTTAAGATAAGGAAACTAAGATCTGCCTTAGCTAATTCACGCTAGAAAGTAGTAGAATATTTATAGATATCCCGTAAGGCTTTTATATCTTTCTGATCTTTTACTTATTTTATAATACTAATCTCTTTAACATATACAAGAATATGTTACCTTATATAAGCGCTATAAGCTTTATTAATAATATTAATATCCTTATATATAGTCTAAGTATAGAGCAGAACTATAGAAACCTTAAATATATATACCTTATATATAAGTTATAAGTAACCTGCTATAAGTCCTTTTTTAATTTATTTAAATATAACCTGATTTACTTCTCTTATATGCCTAAGAGATTTAATATACTAGCTAAACTATTACTATTCTTTATAAATATAAGCCTTAATCCTAAGTTAAATATTAGAGTACTTAGAGTCTAGCTTAACCTGATATTATAGTAGAAACCTTACCTCTGTATAATTAAAATGCAGGTGATTTACTATTTAAGCGCCCTAAAAACATTATTCGACTTTACCTAAGGCTTCTTTATCTCCTTAGGGCTCTAGATGTATATATTAGCTACTTAATCAGCGCTACTTTATAGCTATAGTGCCTAGTACATTTCAGAGAATATAATAAGGTATAAAAAGGGCATTAAAAATAAATTATAAATTATTTAAAAACGCTATTTTTAAGCTATTATAAGAGCCTATAAAGCTATTATTATATAAGTGTTTAAGGTTAAAACATTTACTTCTTTAATACATCTTTATACAGAAATATCTATAGCTAACTTAACTTATTATACGCTAGCAACAGACCTTTATAAGTGATTAAAACTATAACAAGCCATATCTATTAATAAGGTTAAGATAGCAGAGACAGGCAGGTCAAGCCTCTTATTATTTCTTTTTATTTATTAAAAGAATAAATAAAAAGCTATATAGGTAGTCTATCCTGTCTTAAAGTAAGAAATCTAGGCACTAATCCCTTAT
>NW_006916626.1:3973-11850 GCF_000464535.1 Endocarpon pusillum Z07020
GGGCTAAGGCTATTTAGATTAAATTAAATACTTTAATAAATATATTTTTATATAATAAAAGAATATATATTAAATAATTATTTTAAATAATTATAAGAGTTATTTATTTATTTAGTTTAAAGAATTCTATAAAGAAAAGAATATTATTACTCTTTATCTTTTTATATATTCTTCTTATCTTATTTAATTATTAGATATTAGTTATTTTAGTATTTTAAAATAATTATATAATAAAGAACTTAAAGATTTTATTAAAGCTTATATTAATTATATTATTAAGATTAAGTTTCTTATTACTTTTAAAGTTACTTATTTTAATATAATAATAATTAAAAATATTAAGGCTAGCTTTTAAAGTATTAGTCTTATATTATATAACTCTTAAGTTATTTTATTTAAGCTTAATATTAAGTTATAAATACTAATATTAATTAGACTTCTTTTTTTTTAAGCTAACTTATAAGTCTCTTAGATATTATATAATTCTAATAATACTATTTTATAATTAGAATATATACAAAATTAGATTATTAGATATTAAGGAAGCTCTTTAAGTAGTGTTTTTTTAACTATTAAGCAATTAGCAAAGGATATAAAGCTGATTACTTATTAAATAACTCTTTTGTATAAAGAGGTTTATACGCTTTGTAAGGCTAATCAGGCCCTTATAAAGCGTTAGAGGGCTAAAGAGACACATATACAAGCTAGAGGTGTACTTACTATAGAGGATGCAGGTAGTTTAATTAAGCAGAGAGCGACTGTACAACAACGATCAAGTGGAAGGTCAGTAGAAGGAGGTATCGTGCAGGCTGAGTCGTCAGGCTTACAGCGATGTGGAAGATGCGGCAAGCCTAACCACAATGTATGAACCTGTCAGGAGGTTGAAGAGACATCTGAGGAAGATAGTGACATAGAGAATGAATGATTTTCCTGTGTTGTGGCTGCGTACGATGGTCAGAAGGTTGTGATGTAAGAGAAAGATGCGCGGGACGATTGTATGCGCGGGACGATTGTATGCGCGGGACGATTGTATGCGCGGGACGATTGTATGCGCGGGACGATTGTATGCGCGGGACGATTGTATGCGCGGGACGATTGTATGCGCGGGACGATTGTATGCGCGGGACGATTGTATGCGCGGGACGATTGTATGCGCGGGACGATTGTATGCGCGGGACGATTGTATGCGCGGGACGATTGTATGCGCGGGACGATTGTATGCGCGGGACGATTGTATGCGCGGGACGATTGTATGCGCGGGACGATTGTATGCGCGGGACGATTATGAACCACGTTAATTTATTTCTTGTATTTTTATTTAAAGAAATAATGCTATGATTAATTTGTAAATAAGTCTCGAACCTCATATGATAAATCCACTTCTCGATCAGTCGACAGCATAAGCCTTGTATTTCGAAACGACGGGCCATATCCCAATACTAATGGATCGGTATGAACCGGAAGAGTGCATGCGCTAGAACAGCCTACAGAGCAAAATGTGGAAAGTGGTGGCCAAAATTGTTTTATCTGATCCGTTGCCAGATGAAGCCGGAGTATCAATTCTGGTGCCTGCCAAAATGGTTCCTTCGTTTACATGAAAACGATTTTACTTTGCCAGAGACGTGCAAACGTGACTGACCAGCGGACTTGAAGGTTTGTGCCAAAGGCTGCAAAGCCGAAGTTGGAGGGAAATTGGCTTGCAAGAAATAGAGAGAGAGGATAATTTTCATGTTGGAAGCGCTGTCATTTCGAACTTAGTGTCAGTACATAGATCGTCAGCACCAAAAGACCAAATTCAGCGTAGTCACATGCTCTGTCCTACTATAACATAATACAAGCGATGTGAGCAGCTTCAGCTAAATACAGATCTCATGATGGTGTATGGAGTAGAATGAGTGCAAATGATACACTACAGTGGGAATGGCTCTATGAATAATTTGAACGTAGACAATTGCTGGATCAAGAAAAAAAAATGACACTCACCGAAGATAGGGAAAAAAACTGATGCAGCAGTTACCGTGTCATACACTTTCCTGCACGACCATGTCCTTCTACTGGATTTGACCCAATGTGCAAACTTGTGGTTCGCGCTGGTGGTGACGCCAGATATCTTAGCTCCGTCGCGCATTTCTGGGTCAGCCTGACCACGCTGTGTTGTCCTCATCGACAGACATTGTTCCAAGGTCAGCGACCAAGTTGTTTACCTCCAGGTCATTGTTGTCTGGAGTGCCGTCAGAAAGCTGCAGCTGGATAGAACCCGAGTCAGATGCCGTACTTTGGCGCCTGTGTGCGTTCAGAGAGGTAGCCTCCATCTCAAGGGTGAGGGCCCTGCCCTCCGCAAAAGCTCTAGCGTCCTCCTCTGTATACTCAAACATCGATTCATCGAGCAACATTCGCATTGTTGATACGACAAGAAATTCGATATCCACGACCATGAAGAGCATTGGATGAGCGAAAACGCAGTCACGGGCCATAGTCCATAACGCGAGTTCGAGCGCTTCGAAGCGACCTGTTGCGAAGGCCAGTTCAAGCGCTGTGTAGTAACGTTCTGTAGTGGAGAAGTCGCCTTGAGAGATTGCTGAGAACAGTCGCCGCTCAATGGAGATGACAGCCTGATCCTTTATGAGTTGAAAACAGGCAAAGCATACGGGCCGAGTAGGACCGCGGCGGGGATCATCCTGTTGAATACTGTGGTGACATGTCGAGTGGCGCGGGAGGCTTCGTATCATTCTGGACGCCTTCGTTGCTTGTGCCGAAGCAGTGCTGGTTCTTCTTTCAATTGATCAACCCTAGGTTTGGTAGATGTAGTTGGAATCATAAACACAAGGGCGGCAGATGATCCAACAAGTAAAGAAGAAATCATTTAGGGTAACAAAGGACAATGGATTATCTACGGAACATAGATACAACAAAGGCTTTGGCTTATCTTTGTGTGCTGTGCACTAGAGTTGCGAAATCTGACATGCCCAACATCAATCCGTAAAAGCGGCGTGAACGACCAGGTGGACTCTCTGTGATTCACATGTCAGACTGCTGGTAAACCCCTTCTAGAGAGATCAGATTCATTCATACCTGATCATTAGCCCTGTCGGTAGGTGTAACCCAAACCTGCCCCCAGTTCAGAAACATCTGAAAATTCGAGAAAGTGCAATATCATCATAGGCGCATTCCAGATGACCCGCACTTCAATAGCAAAGAAAAGTGTCCATTCGTAAAGGCGCCGCCTTTCAGCATGGATTCGTCAGACTGCGGAAGACCCATCCTCATTTCCAGGGCTTCTTCTGGCATATGTCATCTTCATCACCTACACGCTGGCCAGACTATCTCCGTCCGAGAAGCGTGGTCAGGAAATGTGACTCTGTCTACACAACCATTGTGCGGCTGAAGAAGTGATCGTCGCTCTGCAGCATATTCGGACTGTTGTCCAAAATAAGGTTGCCGGGCTTTGTTTTGCCATGACCTCGAGTGGGACCGCTGAAATATTGCATCAAAGAGATTCGTAATTTATGTATCTGCTTCACTTATTCGTGTAGATTCTGCCTCCCTCGCGTTTTCCCCTCTTGGTAGTGATGGAAATTCCAATCCTAGGTTCTTCATCTCATCCTTCGCCATCAGATTCTTGTCCATCCTGCACTGGAGATAGTCCTTGGCAATAAGTCGGCATTCTTCATCATTGATACCTGCTTGTATCTTTCCACTGTCTGAGGAGTGTCGAGGCTTCTTCAAACATCGCAGATAGGAGGATATGAGGTGCTTGCATTCAGCGTCATGGTCGAGAGGGAAGGACCCTCGTTCTGGCCTAGTTTCAATTGATGTCAATTCTGAACAAGGAGCCGCGGATTGGTAATAGGTAAGGGGTGAGCATACGGGGTGGGCTTGATGTTGAGAGCTCGTCCTCCAGGTGCACCAAACGACATGGCGTATTTTTCCTTCTGAGCGTGAGAATCTCAAGTCAATCACCAACAAGGTACGGAGTATTTCAGTCGAGTTCCAAAATAGAGTGGTACTCCAGAGCGTGGATCTGGTCCAGTCTAGCCGAGGCCAGCGTAAGGAGCAAGTTTTCCCGGCTTCAACTCTCCTGATCGCAATACATGGTGGTTGATAGAAATCAAACCCCAACGAGGCACAGCTGAACAAGATGTCCACCCTAAGGTCTGCAGAAAGCCTGTCATGGCTGCGTTTGGTGCTCCTGTTTGCCCTGCTTCTCTCACCTGTGAGAGCCCTGTACTTCTACATGGACGGTACTGCCCAAAGATGCTTTTACGAGGAACTCCCGAAAGACACCTTAGTTGTTGGTAGGGATAGCTATCCACTCGACTCGCTTCCATATAATGCGGTCTGCTGACTAGTTGATAGGTTCATATAAAGCCGAAGCATTCAATTCCGCGACAGAAGCATTCATACCGACCTCCGACCTCCAAATCCTCGTCACGGTCGATGAGACATTTGACAACGATCATCGCGTTGTAAAGCAGACTACAACTTCATCGGCCAATTGGTCTAAGTTTATGTTCACAGCCGCCGATAGCGGTCTACATCGGATATGCTTCACGCCTTCAGGTTCAGCAGCTGTCAGTGTTGGGGGTTGGTTCAGCAGTGGACAAGGCGTGCTTGGGGGTGTGAGGATGTATTTGGATCTAGCCATCGGTGCATCGAGCACGATCGAAAGCGATGATAAGGATAAGATTGAGAGCATAGTCGGCAAAGTCAAGGATTTGAATGCTAGGTTGCAGGACATCAGGAGGGAGCAGGTTTTTCAAAGGGTAGGTTTCTAGGGTGAACAACGCTGAAGACAAGACATTGGCTAATCTTATGACCGAGCAGGAGCGTGAGGCTGAATTTCGAGACCAGAGTGAAGCCACGAACGCAAAGATCGTTAGGTGGACTCTGGTGCAACTGGGTGTGCTGGGCCTTACATGTGCCTGGCAACTATCGCATCTGCGATCATTCTTCATCAAACAAAAGCTTACGTGAATGGAAAGTAGGCAAAGATGAAAGGCACGGCAGACGGATGGTCGTGCCCTGCATTTCTCTATTCTTGGACTCAGTTAACATCGTATACCCAAATCCACCCTATGCCGTTGTATATGGTGTGCTCATCTCTCCCCAAAGTCCCTGTCCACAACTGCCCGACTCCATTAAAAGCTGCATTGTAATGTAAAGCCACGTCATGGCCAATAAAGTGGGCGAGCATACTCATGCAAGGATCTCGATTAAAATCTGCTCCGGTTCCTTGTTCCGAAACTTTTTTGCTCTCGCCTGCTCGGCGTCGATACTCTGTCTTCTAGTACTAGGCTTCGGAGATTGAAGCCTGGGCTCTGCTCTAAATTGCCAATGGAATGCTGCGCTCGAAAATTCGGGGTCTTCCATCCTGCTGTGGTAGCCGTATCGGTGGTGGTTGTTGAGCTTTGAGATATTGCCGAGTCTGCGCTGTCGCTTCTGCTTCTGAAAAGAGGTCTTTGTTCTGTTGCTTGCAAGGATGGTGTAGGTCTGAAAGGGGAAAATGGTTTAGGTTGCCAACTAGCATCCTGCAACACCGAAGACTGAGTTTCAGACACTGATGACTGCCGATTCTCCTCATTTGAAAGTGGACTCTGCGGCTGGAACCCGGAAGTGGGAGCTGCGGGATGCCACGGTTCAACCTCGTGCTGCAGGCTCGGTTGCTGAAGTTCACGGGGATTTCGGGTCGACTTCATTGGTTTCCAGTCAAAGATCCGAGACATCTCCCAGCAACTGCAGACAAACAAGAACATCATTGCCACTCGATCACCGCTTTGCTCAAGTCCTTCTTTGGGGATGTTCCATTGTTGAAATACGACAAATGCTGCAATGAGAGCTGACGCTGCAGACCAAATGAGATCGCTTCCATCTAGTGAAGAAGATGATCTTCTACTCGCTAGAAGCGATAGCCACAAAGCTGCTGAGCCTGCAATGCAAATAACACCAAGCTCCAGAAAAGGCAAGTCTAGTTGAAGCTGCCGAGGAGCATACAAGACAACGAAACTTGTAGCAAAGACAGCCAGCTTTGCCATGTGGATAGCATTCAACCTCATCGAGGTGTACGACGGCCTATCTGGAGCGCTGAGAGGAGTATCAAACGGGTGCTGGTACTGTTGGTCCGCTTGCGCTGGTACATCTTGTTCGGTGGACGCTCTTGGGAAGAGGGGTGCATCGCGTAAGGAGAAAACAGCGTCGAAAATGTTCTCGAGACCAGTGTCAGCCTCGCGATCTCCTTGTGAAAAAAACTTAGGTTGAGCCATTGCCGGTAGGGATGCAGGCCGCTCCGTCTCCTTGAGACGATCTCTTTTATCGAAAAAGCCTGGTGGGAGACCAATAGCTTCTTTCTGGGCAGGCTGCCTCCGTGGCTGAGGATGAAGCAACCTATTGGTCGGGATGGCAGGCAAAGCTCCATGAAAGGGTGATGGACCAGGAGGAGCGTCGACTTTTGGGCGGCGAGGATTCGGCTGGAAACTTTGCGATGGCTCCCATTCCATTAGATCAGCGTCATCTGGCGGAGGAGTAGGTGCTTGCCAGATCTGACGTTTTGGCTCTTGTGCCAGGCTACCTATTGGAAACGACTGCGCATGTGATGCTTCTGGTCGATTGAGACGTGCGGGAAATGGAGGATGCGCAATGGCAGAGGCAACAGAAGAATCACTTTGTTCTTGGGATAACAGTTGTACCGAACTGTCTTGCCAGGATACCAATGGAGTTGTATCGATATTCACTCTCGTCATGGCGTAGATTGTGAAAACCAGGGTCATAAACATCACGACGGAATGAATGACCTGCTGGCCGTGATGTGTCGAAGAGAGTGCGGTAGAACACCGTGCCCAGGTCCAGAAGCCAAGTCTTGCTAATAGCACCACAGTATTCATCCTGTAGTATTCTTGTAGTCCAACCAGTCGTCCTTCTTGCCCTTGCAGTTTATGCCGCCATCTCGGATTCCACCAGCTAGACAGGAACCCAAGTACGATGGCACTGAAGCTAAGCGGAGCGAATGCTGCGGCACATCCTGATTGTGGCTTCAAGTCTGTGAAGAGTTGAGCAGCACAATGGAGCGACGTAAAGACCGTCCTCGGCGTTGTCTGAAGGCTGTTCGGTTTTGGATCTTCCAAGATGCTGATAAGGTTCCAAGCCAGCTGTCCCAAAATGCTCATCCAGAAAAAACATCCACCTAAAGTCACGACCAAGCTCCTCCAACCCCATTGGCTGTGGATTCTTCTAACCCGAGAGCGTTCCATTAGGCGTCTTAAGTGATCGGACTTTGCTGTATAACCTGCTTGCTGAATCCGCCGACGTGCTTCTGGTTCACAACGCACGCAAAGGGGAGGATATCGTCCTTCAAGTCTTCGTCGAAACTCGGGATAGGAAGCTTCATACTGATCGTAGGTTGGATCTTCAGGTGGAGGGAGATAGTTGGCAAGAGTCTCGGTCAGAATGTGCTGATTCTTGAGGCAGGTCGAGCAGAACGTGGCGGTTACATCGACGCGTTGATCGCTGGGCAAGACTTTCGCGAAGGGCCGTGTTAATGGCTGAGGGGATGAGATCTCCTCTGGCGGAACATCAAGGACTCCGCCATGCTACATGCGCAAAGTCAGCATTAAACTCGGAGTGGTTCAATGATAGTACGCACCTCATCCAGAAAGTTCTCAGCTAGACAATTCTCGCACCGAAAATGACGGCTACCCTTATGTTTACTGTTCGACCAGCGATTGCAGTAATGACACAGAGGGCCTCTAGACCTCAGTGAAGGGGGCATCGCATTTTCTTGCTGGTAGACTCGTCAAGTTGCGACTAGCAGAAAAACAGAGGAGCCTGTTAAATCATTATTTGGGTGCAGTTGAAGTATTGTGCGTCCCAAAAGTGTTGCAATT
>NW_006916627.1:0-8174 GCF_000464535.1 Endocarpon pusillum Z07020
TTTATCTTATCTTTAATATAATTTAGTTTATTTTTTAATTTAATATTTTTGATTAATAAATAGCCTTTTTAAATATTCTTAATAAGTCTAAAAAGCGAAAATAAGGATATTAAGAGAGAGTTTATTATAAGAGAGCAGAGTATTATTATTATAAGAGAAGACAAGAGAGAAAGACCCTTCTAAAGAAGCAGAGTGCTATTACTATACAGAAGAGAAAGACTCTTATAATAGAGCTAAGTGCTGCCACTATATAGAAGAGGAAGACCTTTATAGGGGAGCAGAGTGCTGCTACTATACAGGAGAGGAAGACTCTTATAGGGGAGCAGAGTGCTGCTACTATATAAGAGAGAAAGACTCTTATAAGGGAGCAGAGAGCTGCTACTATATAAGAGAGGAAGATCTATATAAGGGAGCAGAGAGCTACTACTATTTGAGAGGAGATACTTATAAAGAAGTAAACTATAGTTTACTATTATAACTAAGATAAAAGGAAGAAAAAGTAGTTTATAAAAGAGCAGACACTACTATTAATAATATTACTTTTTTTTTATAAATAAAAGTAAATAATAAGATATTAAATAGGTTAAAATATATTATATTTAATTAATAGTTTTAGCTTTTATAATATAACTATTATAAATAAATAGTTACTAATAAATAAGTCTTTATAATTGTCAAAACCTACAGCTAATACAGTCGTGGGTTAAGCATGCGAGTAACAGGCGTAGGTGCACTACTAGCCTGTGGCTAGCGCTAAGGAAATTAGCTATACATATATAGCTAACTTCCTAAAGCGGCCTAGCGCTATGTTGATAGGCTTGTTGATCTAGATTGACAAGGACTAGCTTCACACTTATTACCCCTGATTAATAAGCTTACCCTTATACTTAAAAGGCAGCATTACCAGATCTAGATAGATTTAGATAGGCAAGGACAGAACCACAACAGGTAAACAGTATCCTCCTGTAAGGCAGTACTTTAACAATAATAATTATTATAAGTCTATATTTACTAATAAATAATTAATAAAAAATTTTTTCTAATATTAATAATATAGAAAATTATATTATAGTCTTAATTAAATAAGACCTAGATTTAGCTATAGATTTAACTATGTATATATAACTAAATTAGTTATATTAATCTAACATATATTATTTATATACTTATTATAATTAATAAACTCTAGCCTAGCAGAGTATACTAATAATTAATAAGGCTAATAAATAAAAGAATTAAATAGTTATTACTATAAAGCTAGATAATAAAATAGATCTTTATAATAATAAAGTATTAAGCCACACTTAATATCAGTATAAAGAGAATTTTGAGAATTACATTTGAGTTAGTTGCTACTAATAGAACTGGATTGTCAGGGGCGCTTAGAGTCTTGAGCGAAATGACAATCTAGCGTACGAATAGCGTGCGCTTTTCGCAGTCGTAAAGCACTATTAGCAGTGGCGACGAAGGATGAGCTCCTGACTTCTATAAGTCGAACGATGGAGAAACTCTGACTCCTAGAGTGCAGAGTTTTCTATTTGTGTATGCGCGCGCGCTAGGCGTCTGTAGCGTGCTTGGCACGCTTGGCAGCCTTAGCGCGGCGTAACATGGATACTCAAATAGATCTCTTTACAGGGGGAGTGTTAAGAAGTGTATTCGAGACCTATGTGAGGGTTATGCACAGAGCATACGTAGACTATACGTAGGCATGCGTAGGGCACGCTAAGGTTATATGATATATTATATGACATTAATGCTAGTGCAGATACATAAGTATCTACAGAATTCTTAAAGCTATTAAATAATATTATTTGTAGATTTATAACTTTAATAATTAGTCTAATATAACTAATTAAACATTTACTCTTATAATTTACTTTAAGTATTCTTAATACTAAGGCTATAGCCAGATCTTAACGAATTTTGATATTCTTAATACTAAGGCTATAGTACTCTTCTATAATTTTAATATTTCTAATATTAAGGCTACAGAAACAACCTTACTATTAAACGCAGGTACCTCCTTATTAAGGCTTAGTTAATTAAGATAAATCTTAACCTCAAGCTTAGTCTAAATAAGTTAGTTAGGTAAAACAGGAAGTATAGTAAATAATACTAGGATGTCTTCAACTTAGGTATGAGCTGATAACATGAGTTGACTACAAAGACTATGAAACTATCTAGGAAATAAGTGTGCTTATATAGGCTATGAGATTCGTGCTCACGAGTGCTCACAGTGGAACACCTCGTAGCATTGCTTGTGCGGAGACGTCCTTGAGTGTTGCTTATGGGGAGACGTCCTTGAGTGTTGCTTATGTGGAGACGTCCTTGAGCATTGTTCCCAAGTGCTCATGTTTGAGCACCTCTGAACGCTACATCAGAAGGTACTGACCTTGTAGGCAGTTCAGGGTCCTTAGACTTGTCTAAGCCTGTCATAGCTTCTTCGCAGAGCGCTAGGCAATCCCTTAGTGCCTGTTTATACTTAGTGTGTTCACATACTATAATACTCTTAATACTAAACCCTTAATAACAGGAGTCTTCTATAAGAGTCTATTCAAGATTATAAGAGATATTTGATATAGTACTTAAGTCTAGATAAGAGAGAATATAATATTTAAGCTAAAGACTAAGTGCTAGTCTATAATTAGCTTCGCATTACTATCTAAGCCAGGTTATATAATACTTTTGCTATATATTATTATAGCTACTTATAACTAGGAAATCAGACATCTTCTTCACTTCTGATTTTACATATAAGATAGCTGTTTCTCCTTGGCAACCTATTTTAAAGTCTGTAGAGTCGTAATTCTAGATCTCTTTATAAATTAAAAGCAAGCGTAACTTACGTACTACAGTTTCATCCGGATGAACATCCAATCTATGATGACAGTCTGTGCTTAGAGAAAACTCCCTGCTAACTTACTTACTCTCTAAACACTTTCAGCGCTATGTAAGGGCCGGAGCTAGGTGCCAGAAATAATGAGACTTCCATTCTACACCAGATTATTTGATCTAACTTTAGTGACGAATATAGCTGTTATACAAGTGATTAGTAATCTATAACTCTTATATATAATTAAACATGCTTTTTAAGATTATATTAATTATATTTTTGGCTTAGTTTATTACTTATAAGAGATATTATAACATATTATATTTTAAAAATTTCATTTTTAAAGTAATTAAAAATCATATTATAAAATAAATCTTTTATAACAAATAAGACTTTATATATTAAATATTAAAAACTAAGTTAAAGATTTTTAGAATTTTAGACTTTTATTTAATATAATATATTATGTAATCAATATTCTAAGTTTTACAAATATATATAAAGTATTAAAAATACTATATTATTATGTCTATATAGAAAGATTCTTAATAATAGCTATTAATAGCTGTGTATTTGCCTTTTATTAGAGAGTAACAAAATGTGGTATGGGACGCAAGTCTCATTATTTCCGTCACCTAGCTCCGGGCCCAAGATTTTCAATCTTGAGGTGCTAAAGCTGAGCTAAAGAGCGCTAGCTATACTCTTATCTTAGCGTATATTAAATACATTTAGTGTACGACTTCGCAAGCCTGACATGATCTTATTACGTACTTGCATTGATTATATCGAATGCATCCTCACTGTGATGGATGATGCATTTCCTCTGCCACGGCGCAGGAAATGCATGTGCCAGCCACATACTCAGGAGGCAACGCCTATGACTGACTCGCGGCAGCAAGCAAACTCCTGCCGTGGGGCGCTTGTCAAAGCGTGTGAGCTATCCGGACGGATTACGAATAGAGAGGTTCGCCTTACCCGATTAGGGAAGCCTAAACTTCACTATACGGTAGGAGGCCGGATTGGGAACTATGAATGCTCTGTGGCCTATGGCGTGGCCCACGCACACACAGGCCTCACCCGCTGGCGTTGGAGTATATGTATCTGTGCATGGCCACAGTGTAGATAGATTCTCCAGCTTTCGTTTTAGCAATCTATGGACTATTGACTTGTTCTAGTTTCGAGCCATTGCATAACCCTTATAGATATTATTCTGTATCTTAGTTAATAGCTCTTTTAAACTAAACTAGAATCTTTATAAACTAGATTATTTTAATAGTTATCTTAAACTCCTTTTTAAAGATTAAGATTTTCTTAATATTAGTTATATAAAGAGAGTACATCTTTGCTGCCGTCAGCCTATACACATTTTCAAGAAAGAGTGAGAGAGAAAGAATATACAGCTGATCGTGCTGAGCGCAATGAAAGTGTCAAACGTACAGAGCTATTGATTAGCTGCACGAGAGATTGCTCGTTAGTAGTCTGTACGCTTTTTTCTATATATCTTGTTTCTTCGTTTTTTGCGGCTTTTGAATGAAACAAAACCATTTCTTCGCTTTCTGATTGACACTATCGTAGTAGGACAGAGTACTACTGACTTAGTCGGTAGACTTGGAGTACAAAACAGGCCAAGACCTCAGTGTCAAAGCCATCAAGTTACGCTGTACAAGGTCGTGTCTCTGTCGCTGGGTATAACTACAATATCTATCGATCTCTATGTGATGCCGCCTATTTGTTCGAGTTCAAAGTTGTCTTTTTCCACGGGCTGAAAGATGGCCACTAGATCTTGGTCACTGGTATGTGTCAGCTAAGACAAATCTCATCTTCGGTGCCACGGGTGACGGCAGCCGAGTCCGCAGCTCATCCGACCAACACCAATGCTACTGTAAAATCTCATCCGACCTATGATCTTACTAGAAAGATAGCACTAACTAGATCTGTTAAGCAAGTTGTTTCCGCGAGTGCCTTGGCTCCTGTTTTCTTTTTGGTCCTTGGAACATGATTATTTTCAGATTACTGAAACTTTATTGTTGGATTTCATCATACTTATCTTTCTTACAATCAATATCAGGTCAAATCTGACTAAATTGTTAACCTCAAAATCTATAAACAAATGGAGACTAAGTCGATCCAATCATACCAATTCAATTGAAGAGATAGTAGCCTTAGTCGGATGACCTGTCGACTCCTCTGCACCTCAGCTCCTTTTCACACCCAAGCCTGATAGAGTCTCTAAAGCTGCCCAACACATTTCGGCACTTGAGCAACAGACGTCGACGACGATGGCTCCTGACGACATCCACTTCCCTCCATACCAAGGCCACTGCGTGAAGCTCTCGGTCATTAATGGAGCGAAAGCACACATGGCAACACAAATGCTTGTCCATCCTGTCCCAGACGGCCAGAAGTACATGAACTTGGCGTGTTACAGCTTCTTGATCGAGTCACCACACCGCAACCAGAAAGTCCTCTTCGACCTGGCTTTCATGAAAGATCTAGACGCCCGGATGCCACCATCATTGAAAGCCCTTTTTGCCGGCGATGAGCACGTCATGGGCATCGATGAGTTCCACCATATCCCTGACACCATCAAAGCTCATGGTATCGAACTCTCAGCAATCAACGCCGTCATTTGGTCGCATGCCCACATTGACCATGTTGGTGATCCCTCCGTCTTTCCACCCAGCACAGAGCTTGTCGTTGGCCCTGGCCTCAAAGCACGCTGCATCCCTGGCCACCCAACCAATCCCGATTCTTTCGTTCTCGACAGCGCATTCCAAGGCCGCAGTGTCCGAGAGGTCGACTTTTCCACCAGCGCCACAACTATCAACGGATTTCGAGCCGTAGATTTTTTCGAAGACGGCTCTTTCTGGCTTTTGGAAGCTTCCGGTCATACTGAAGACCACATCTGCGCTCTATGTCGGACGACGGAGGAATCCTGGGTCCTCTTGGGCGGCGACGCTTGCCATACTATTGCACAACTTCGACCAAATCGATTCAGACCGCTACCGAATTATGTACCTGCCAGCACACTCGGCAGGACACCACCGCCTGAACGATGCAGTTGTGCCCATATGTCGCGTCTCGTTCAGCAGGCCAAAGGGGGCTCATTCTACGATCTTGCGCCGGGGATGCAGGAGGACCTTAAAAGGGCGGAGGAAACGATTGAAAAGCTAAAGGCTTTCGATGGGAGGGATGATGTTATGGTAGTCATCGCACACGATGCTTCGTGGTTGGATGTTTTAGACTTCTTTCCGCAGAACATCAACGATTGGAAAGCAGCGGGCTGGGCAGTTCAAGGCAGGTGGTTGTTCTTGAGAGAGCTCGAAGGACTAGCGGCGGCGTCTTCATGAAAGCCTCCTCATACATTCTGCAATCATCGTGGAAATTGTGCCGCAAGTGTTTGTAGCCAAACAGTCCCGTCCTTGTTAAATCGGCCGACGCTTCGACTTTCCCTCGCTTATCCATTTCACTTGCTCATCTTCGGCTTATCTTCGGCTAGTCAAGTTGAATGACTGATTAAGGACCAATTTGAATCTGATCTTTACTCACGACAGTCATAACATAGGTTTCTTGGGAGGTCAAGGGTTTTCGTTTCTACGTCTGTTCGATTCGGGTGGTCAAAGTCCGCCGTACATCTCCCGCCGCATCCCATGGCAGACGTCAAGCGTGCCTACTCCTGGAGCAGTAGTGGCAAGGTCTTCATGAAACAAAGGGAAAGTTTCGGTATCACACGTACAGATCTTGTGCGCCCAACCAGCTCTGAGTATTGCGGGCGTGTGGGTTAGCTTAGCGACATTGAAATACGCACAAGAGGTCTACTAGTCATCAATGACATGTAAGTACATTATCGAGCACGAAAGGATATAGCGATTCGATTCGATTCGAGGTACAATGCGGGCAAGAGCCATAGATTCGGAAGCCGGAGCCCGGATGGTGGCAACTACTACCAATAGTGCTGGGGGAAAGTCACGTGAGCGGGCTGAGTCAGGTTTGGACTTCCATAACTAATGTATAAAACAGAGTACTGACAAGCGATATAAGTTTCTTAGCACTCCAATTCTTAGTAATAGAGCTTGCTGGGTATTTCAAATCTGAGAACATATTTTAAAATCTAACAGTACAACAACGTTACTGACACTGTCTTGAAAATAGAATATATTAGAATAGCTTAGATAGACTTAAGTAACACTGAGCTAAAATTAAGAACTTAGAAGTGAAGTGAAAACTAAGATGCTAAGAATTTATTACTTTTATTAATATATCTATAGTGTAATAATATTATTTAACCCTAAATTCTTAATATAAAAGGCGTATATACATTAACCTTAACACTTATAATAATAGCTCTAATTTTATCTTAGTCACAAATATTAATATTAGTAATAGCTTCTAAATTATAAAGTTACTTTATAACTTTAATTAAGCTTATAGTATTATTATTAGTAAATAATTATTATTTAAGCTTTATAATAATTAGTTTTTAACTTAAGATAAGTAAATTTTTAGTTAGAAAAGAAGACAAACCTGATTCTTAGTCAAGATATAAACTACTATAGTTATTTATACTTAGTTATACTTACTTATAATACTAATAAACATTATATAAATAAAAGTAAAGATATAGACTCTAATAAGGCTAGAGGGCGTGGGCTCTGCTCTTCTAATTAATAGAAACTATTAATACTAAAGAATCTACTTTTAATTATTATTAATAAGATATAACTAATATAGTTTATAAGCAACCCGCTTATATAAGTGACCTATCTACTTTTCTTTTACATTATAAACTTCTAATTATTATACACAACTATAATATAAGAAAATTAATTATTCTTTATATTATTATCTTTCTTAGTTATCTCTTTAATCTTCTGATAAATTTATATATTATAGTTAGGCTTACTATAATTAATACTAAAGAATCTACTTTTAATTATTATTAATAAGATATAACTAATATAGTTTATAAGCAACCCGCTTATATAAGTGACCTATCTACTTTTCTTTTACATTATAAACTTCTAATTATTATAAAATCAATTATTCTTTATGTTATTATCTTTTTTAGATGTCTCTTTAACCTCTTAACAGATTTATATATTATAGTTAGGCTTATTATATCTTTTGTAACGTTATAAGCCTAATAATCTAGTCTATATAATACCCTCTTTTACTAATCTTTTACTTAACTACTCTTATATAATCTCTTTCTGCTTAATTAAACTATATACATCCTTTATAGTAAGTACACCTCTAGCTTATATATATGTTTTTTTAGCTCTTTAACACTTTATAAGGGTCTTATTAGTCTTATAAAGTATACAGACCTTCTTATATAAAA